>NC_056529.1:18906277-19115433 GCF_019175285.1 Sceloporus undulatus | reverse complement strand
GGGTGACATTTTCAGACCCTTTCCACCAGTGATCACTGGTACAACAAGCAGAGACAGGATTCCTGTTGCAACTCCTCATTGCACAAGAAATCATTGGTAGGAAGGAGCTGGAAATGTCATCGTGCTTCTTCTCAGTCACCAGCAAAACAGACCTCTGTCGCCTGGTGCAGCTGCTGACTATTAAAGTAGGTGTTGGAGGCATGGCTGGGGATGACACATACTGTATATACTCATGTATAAGTCTAGAAATTTTAGTCAAAAAGTTGACCCAAAAAACATAAGTCGACTTATCCACGGGGTCACTGTAACTACTGTACTTTAACTCTTATAAAAGAAAGGAACCATCCCCAGGTAAAAACTAAGAGTGCAGTCTGTCTTGGAAGCACTGATCCCCTTCTGTTCTCTCATCCATCAAGCCTTTAGTGTACATAAACTGCATAAACAGTTTTGCCAACTGGAATTTTGCAAGTTCTTTGGTATCATTTTCCTTTGTTTTTTATCATTTAGATCCTTTCTTATATGCCCCTGTGTTTTACCCTCGTCTTATCCGTGGGTCATATCAAAGCCTCCTCTCGACTTATATGTGAGATTGGCTTATAGTCGAGTACATACAGTAGTTACACATTCATAACTACAGCTGCGATGTAGGCACTCAGGCTATGTTTTTATCCCTCTTGTTTTTGTGTGCCAATAACATGATGATGGTGGTGCTTTCCTTCATAAGGAGATGCTGAACGTGGGAGAGTTTAATCAGCAGCATTATTGGGATCCATGATGGCTGCAATTGGTGCACTGATAGTAATAAAAAGTGGATGCGACTGGTGTTAGTTCATTGTGGGAGGCCCCACATTTAGTGAGCCTATAGTCTGTGCATCTTTCCAATAGCACCTGCATGAGGTTATGCCTGCAGCTATCTGTTGAGCCTTGAGGGTTGGATAGGGAATTGGTCTTCCTTCTCCCATGTCTGAGCATCCCTATGTGGCTGTGCCATGCTAAGAAGTGTCTTTTTGACTTGAGTTTGGCCTCTTCTCAGATTACGTATCTTCACATAAGATATGAATCTTTTATTTCCCCAGGAGATTGAAAGACTGAAAAGTGAGAAACCCACATGGGAGCGGAGACTACGCTGGGAAGGAATGAAATCTGTCTTCGGGGGCCAGCCTTCTCTGCTGTGGATAAATCCATTTGCTGGATTTCGAATCAGACAGTTTATGCTGAGAGCCAAGAAAGGAGGTCCTGAGTTTTCTGTCTGAGCCTGCCGAATCATGTTGGAACTCATTTAAAAGAGAGAGAAAAAGTGGTATATTGTATTTATTGAGCTCAAGGGGGAGGGAAACCTGCCCCTGTGTAACCTGTGGCCAGTGAAGATTGACACATATGGAACCTTTTGCTTGTAGCAAGCAGAATTTTATACATTTATAATCACAGGCATCTCATCAACTCTTGGAAGCGTGGACTGGATACTGCCACATACGGCTTTTTGCGCAGGACAACAGAAACAACCAAGGAAAGTGGACAGTCACACTAAAGAAGCCAAAATATTGTCTATACTACTGTAACTTATTATTTTAGAGGACTAATTATGCATTTATTTTTTTTCAAACCCCTTTTGTTTTATACGTGTGTACTTTTTATTTTTGTAAGGATTTATCTCTGCTGGTTTTTTTTTCTTTCAAATGGGACTTTGTGCTGTTGCACAGTTTGTCAATCATGATACATAGGTATAAATGCTGGAAATTGCTAGCCAAAATCAATCCCCTTTTAATGCATCCCGCTATCATGTCATTTTTTCCAGTTTGTCCCAAGAGCCCCCCTGAGCTATATCTCTGCATCTGTCGTCCAGAACGAAAAGAGCAACAAAGTAATCGGTACCCATCATTTCCATAGCCTCACAAGATGTCTTTATTTTTACAAATGAATTTAAAATGTTGACTGTGCTGCGCAATCGTATTGCAGTGCTATCGTTTGCCCATTGAGATTTATGCCAGTTTTGCTGTTCATAATCATTGAAGGAAGAGTTGGGAACCTAAGGCCCTGGTGCTGAATCCCGTCATCCTGACATCCAAACTTGGCTCTCTGGCTTTCCTCTGATTGTTGTATCCCCTTTTCTGTGGCATCATTGTCTGGTAGGGTTTTGTCTGTTTTTCCCCTCCATTGTAAAAGGATGAAATGCCTCTCCTAAGGCTTAAGTAATTTTTAAAGCAAGAGCTTTAAACTAAAACAGACTGGTATTATGGACACCACCACCCCTTTATTTTTCAGCCATTGGAAAGTGGTTTCCCCCAAATTTCCAAAATTGAATTTGGGTCCAAAGGGTTTCCCCCACTTTGATCTAAGCCTTAGATTGTAAAGAAACTCATCTCTTGCCATTCTGGCATCTCTGAGGAAGACCTTTGGGCTTTCCTGTGGAAAAAAAATGGAGGGGAGGGGGACAGGCAAATTATCCCTGTGGAACAAATGGATTACAGATGGGAACCTTCTTAATCCAGCAAACAATGTGCAAGGAATTGCCTGTGCTCCAAGATGAACTCTGTGGAAAGTATGTTTAAAATGCTTTAGTCATGATGTGTGACCTGCTTTTTTTAAAAAACATGATTCATTAAAACAAAACAAAAAACCCAGATTGAGATGGTAAAAACAGTGTTTAAAGGTTATCCCTGCTGATGCTGGAGGTTCTTATGGCTCATGGATGCATCATTGTGCATGCAGAGGACATGTGCTCACAGGACATTGTGTTCCTCTTATCAGCAGAGGTACCTTGGTTATTGCAAAAAGCTTTCTCTCATGTCCTTTGGGTCAACATTTGATGGCACAGCTCTTGTAGCTCTGGAGCACCTCTCTGGATGAAGTTTGGGTGTGCTTCAAATTGTTTCATGTGGTCTCCCACCTGGCAGATCATTGATACATTGGTTTACCATTAGGCAGAGGAAGACATTTCTTCAGAAATGAGAAAGCACTGTTGATGCTCACATTATAGAGATGTGTGTAAGAAGTATTTTTCAAGCCTGTGATGACAGCTGCAGATAGAAGGCTGGTACGGTGCCCCTATGCCAACCGAATCTGCTTCCAAGCCAGAGAAATGAATAATGTAAAAACAGCTTTTCCAGTCCCTTGTAGAGAGAAGTCGCTGCATGGTTTAAATGTGCTGTTAAATCTGCAAGTAATGAACTGTCACCTAAATACAGTGGTCTGTATGTTTAATAACAAAATAATCCTGAACTCCTCTTTTCCCCAACCCCAATTCTTTTAATACAAAGGAAGGGTTTTAACTGGGGACTTGGTGCAAACCTTGAGCATGTGTGTACCCAGCAGGCTTGTTGAAAACAACAACCCAGTATTGAAACTTGCCTTAACGTATCGGGGCTTCTGTTTTGCTGTTGGCACCGTAGTATTTCCATGCCAATTCTATGGGTTGCAGCCTCAAAGAAATTCGTAGGTTTTTTCCCTTTTCTATATGTCTCTGGCAGATTGCATTCTGTGCTCAGTTGGTTTGCCAAGTCCATTCTGGTCCTTCCCTTTGATAAAGAAGACACATCACTCTTTGACTTAGCGAGTGGCTTGTCTCTTATGCAATGATAAAAATAGCCAACCTTCCACCATGCGTCCTTGGGGTGAAATCACACCGCATTAAGGGAAATGCATGTCATTTGCCTTGATAACGTTTTGCCTCCAGCTATACGCGTTCCCCCCCCCCAAAGCTAAATAAATCAGGCTTGCAAAAGAAGTCCATGTTTACCTCCTGATGACCATTGACAAGAACAGAAACAAGCTAATGTGCATCATGCTTAGGTAGGATAATCAGGTGTCTTTTACCTCTTAAAGGGGCGCCACTTCTAATGTTGTGCTCACTGCAACATGTAATGTGGACATTAGAGTTTAGAGTCTGTTTGTCTGCCATTAGACTTCAATGAGAACTTTAATTCTCTGTGGCTCACGGCAACTCTGCGCAGGCCCAAGTATTTAGAACAGGTGCACCAAGGCATCCTGCAAAATCCAAAATTCAAAATTGCCTTGGCTGGATCTCTAGCCCATTCTCAACTTTAAAAACCCGCAGTTCTTTCTTATGTGTGTATATTCATGGTTCTTTTAGGTCAGTGTACATATCACTGGAGGAACTGCCGACAAGACAAATAGACGTTGTACTCAAATTATCAAAAACAAAAGCTGAAAATGCAGCAAAGCTCCAGGGACATCCCTTACCATTTCACTGAGTTTAGGAATTGATTATATCTGCTGCCATTCTCACCAGACTTTTCTTAATCGATGTCGTTCAATGACCAATGCTGCTGGAACTCAGAAAAATCCCTCTTAATGCAGCTGAACATATGTGTGATTTAGAAAGTATGTGCGTGTGTGTGTGTGTGTGTGTGGCGTGTATGAAAATGGCGTTTCTTGCTTTCCAAATCCTTGTTCTGTTGTAATTTTTTTAAAATGTAAAATAAAGTAACTAATTGAAGACTTTCTTGTTTAATGTTATGGTTATGGGGGCACGATGGCAGAGCATGCACTTTGTATGTATGTTCAGTTTCTGGCATTATTGGTGAGCTTGGGAGCAGTGCCTACTTTCTTTTCTTTTATTTCTTTTATTTCTTTTATTTACTGGATTTATACCCCCATCTTTCTGCCAAATAGAGATTCAAGGGAGCTTTAGACATCGGAGAGAGCTGAAGCAAGCCAGTCTTGTCCAGCTAGTTCCTTCCGGATCTTTTGTACTCCAATTCCCAGCAGACATGACTACTGGAATGCTGAAAGTTGCAATATAAAATATTTGAAAGGTGTCAGTTTGAAGAAAATTACAGTGTTGAGACCAAACAGACCAAAAATGCCACTTTTAACATTTCCGTATTGTTTCTTCAGTACAGTTGTCCCTCCTTTTTTGCAGACTTCAAATCCGCATCCCTCGCCCATTTGCGGGTGGCAGTCGAAGGGAGACAAAATGGGGAGTACATCACCAAGCCAATGGTACTTGAATATCGGCGATTTGACAAGGTAGTCATGTTGGTCTGTTGGTTGCACAAACAACTGTCTGTATCCAACTGCTAGCCCCAACTAGAGTAGATCCATTGAATTGCTGGATCTTGCATGAGTGTTGACCAAGTTTTAATTGTTTTAATGAGAGTACCCTAGTTGGGGCTAGCAACTGAATTTAGGTCAAAGACAAACTTACATTTTGTTAGTCGTCGTTGGCATGAGCCCAGGACAGCATCCATCTGATGTTACGTTTGGGACCCCTAGTAATAGAAAAGGCTGTAATAATGGTTGCCATATCATGAAAGCAGTGATCCAATTGCATACATCCAAGCAGACTTTGTATGTCACCCATGAAGACTAAAGATTCATGCATAAAGAAGCCACAAGACACACTAGGCATGATGGAATATTATATGTACACACCAATATACAATAATAATAGCATTGTGACTTTATTACTCTGAGTACAGCATATACCTATTTTCAAACAATGGACAGCTTTGTAAAACAGCAAAACAGCTCTTAAGAAAAAAAAACTTGACAATGTCTAATAATACGCAGTTCAAGCCAACAAAACATGGAAACGGAAGAGAAACCTATGAATCAGAAGAAAGAAAATAGGGCATGCGATCAATCAAATTTGGAATTTTTTTGCTCTGTGTGGAAACAGCCTCTGTTCTGGATTATCGCCAAACCAGTACTATTCGCTTACAATATCTACACAACAGATGGGAGTGTGACAGAAAATAAAGCACATATGGCCAAGGTTTTAGTATATACAGCATGCTGGCAAGCAATTGCAAAAGAGCTGGAAATTATAGCTGTCGGCTAGCATGCTAATAATGTCAATGGGTCTCTCCTTGCAGTCGCTATTTGAATGAAATGCAAAATGATTTACAGCCAAATGCGGAATTGGAGTTATGATCTGATGATGTGTTCATGCTCACTCTCCCCTTTCGCATGGGACATAGTGTCACGTTCCCATAAGACGTCGCATCACCAGTCAAGGCGCATCATCTCTTTGTTGAAACAATGTGAAAACATTGGAGATGGGAAAGTAGGAAGCAAGATGCCAAAAGGAGTAAGTCCATACAGGATGAAATTTTCTGCTGTGGAAGTTTTCACATTTCTCTTGTTAAGAGTTCCAGACCTTGCTGCATAATGGGCATTACTTGGAAAGATATGAATGATAGCAAGAGGGCAGAGAGAACATTAACATGCGCATATGTCCTATTTCATCTCTCTAAACACACAATCGTGCGGCTGAAACACATTGCTAATCCCAGCTAAGGAAACAACATAGTGAAACTAGGAGAAGGGAGACTGCCAACAGGAAATTTCTGATGTATCCACTCCGTGTCACCATTTTGGTAGCTGAAAGGGTTTTAAAGATCTGGGTAATAAGTGTCCCGCTGTTGGCACTATAGGCAAAAGGTTGGTTGGGCTTAAGACATGAAGATTTTAAATGTTAATGGTTGATTTTTTTCCCTCCCATCTTGCATCTTTATAGGATTTCCTGTTTAGGTATAACCATCTGGGGCAAAAGTGCTGTTGGTACTTCCGATCCTGGGTTTGGGCCGAGCTTGTAATCTTCGCTCCCTGTACTGGTGGAAGGAGATGGAAGAGATGTTTCAGGAGAAGCTGTGGAGGAGAGAAAGAAAACCACAAAAGATGTAACAAACCTGTGATTGTTGTTCACAAACTACGGTTTTTGGTATGTTTTGAACTTTTCTCAGAATTGCGGACCATTGACCCTGTCAGCTGAGACTTCTGGAAGGTGAGGTCCAAAACATCTGGAGGACAATGCCTGAGAACATCTGCGTGCTTCAAATACATTGCAGCATTGGTTCTCAGCCAGGGAAGCTCCAGATCAGGGATGTCAATAGGAGGGTGCGAGAGGTGTGGACCACACCAGATATAGAGGATCTCATTTGGTTTGCTGGTGGAAAGGGGAGCCAAGTTAGGTCTAGTGGACTTGCTGGCCAGGCAGGAAAGTGAATTTCCTCTGTGAAGTTGAAGGCTTTCATGGCCAGCATCCATATTTCTTTGTGGGTTTTTTGGGCTATGAGGTTGTAGTCTAGAAAAGAATATTCCTGATGTTTCGCCAGCAGGTGTAGCTAACATCTTCAGAGAATGCTGGCATGGAAGAGAGTGACATATATATACTGTTAGTTGAAAAGAAGTGATTTACGTGTTTTCCTAACAGGCAGTGGATCATTAATTAAATAGCCTGAGACCTTGCCACTGAACCACAGAACAATGCACAGATTAACATGCAAATCACTTCCTCTCAACCAACAGTATACTGTATATACCCAACTCTCTTCCATGCCAGCATTCTCTGATGATGCCAGCCACAGGCGCTGGTGAAATGTCATGAATAAACTCTTCTAGAACACAGCTCATAGCCCCCAAAACCCACAAAAAATATTAATCTTCTCCATTTCCCACACAGCTCCACAAAACCCAGAGAAGGTGGTTGAGGACAGAAGGAGGGTATTAAAAAATGATCTGCCTTGGCTGTCAAATATACTAAGTTTGCCACTGCTCCAAATGTCATTGGACCTATCAGAATCTGTTCCATTAGCCACACTGGTGGAAGCTTCTAAGAACTGAAATCCAACAATATCTAGAGCTACCCTGGTTGAGGACTACCTCTGTACACTGATATGCCTTCTTCACATGTATGGAAGAAATCTTGTGCTAGATGAGTCCCCCTTCTCACTGTTCATTTGCCCTTTCCCCACTAATCCTAATATATATAACCATCAAGAAGAGAACTTGAATAGATGAAGGATGCTGCTCTGATAAAGAGAAATAAACCATTTTCAAGCTGGAGCATCCTATGGCTCCAGAGTGGTTTGATCAAGAGACAGGAATCATGCAACTCTTCAAGATATAGTTAGACTGCAGTTCCCAGCAGCCATAGTCATTCTACCCAATGGTGAGGAATGCTGCTATTCATCAACATTTGGAGAGCCACATGATTCCCACAACTGGTGTTTTCTCTTGTTCTTATTGTTGTCATGTGCCTTCTAGTTGTTTCTGACATGGCAAACCTATCACAAGCTTGGAAGGTTTCCTTCACAAGCTTCTTCAGAAAGGCAGCAAAATATGAGTTTGGAAGATATTCCCATATTTACATATTTGAATTTGGATATTTAGATTGCAAGCTCATGTTTCCCATAGCATAAACAGCTCAACAGAGACTAGACGCTTACAGACTGAAACGGTGTGAATAACAGAACCGATGCTGCTGGGTAACACAATGTGTCCCGGAAGAGGTTCTAAGTTAAGGCTGGAAGGCCCCGACTGGTACTGCGAGACATCCATGGATGTTCCTGGGAGAAAGAAAAGAAAACCAATGGGAGTGAGCTGGACCTTTGCTGTCCGATAGGTTGATATTTGGCATCATGACTAAATCTTAACAGGTGTTCAGTGGCTCAAAGAAATTAACTGTTTCAGTGACTCTGGATACATCTACACTGGAAATCAAACTCCGATCTCCAGAGTCGTCGTCCAGCGCTCAAACCACTACACCACGCTGGCTCTCCATATCCACCGAAAGCTTTCCAAATGCATTTTCACCTAATGCATTTTCTTTGGATGCCTTGCAATATCTGTCCAAAAGCAGAACAGATGAGTTGAAGTTGTCTCTTGGCTTTGACCCACAGAGACACTCCCTGCCTTTTGAAACCTCCATGGAAGACAGATGCGCCCTTCCCACCCCAGTTGAGTACCTCCTAGAAGCATCTCCTGCAGCAAACTGTCAATCCTCGCCACCCCAAAGAGCTTGACAAACTGGACTTGCTCAATCATCTGCCAAGTGATGCTCTGGAGGGGAGGCAAGAGGAGGAGGATGTCACTGAATCTCCCCCGAGAGTCGTACTGCCGGTCGTTGATGTAGTCTTCCAAGTTCACCTGCACCTGGAAGCGCATGTTCTTCACCTTGCTGGATTCACTCAGGCCTTTGCAATCTTGAAAGAGAGTAGGTTGAAGGGGGTGGACAGGTGGTGGTAACCCATTAATTTTGCTTATATTCATACATATTCATACAATCATAGTCGTAGTAGTAGTAGTCGTTGTAGTAGTACCAATAGTAGTCATTTCTGACTTATGGAGACCCTAACAAGAACCTATCATGGGGTTTTCTGGAGCTAAGAGCATGCGATTTGCCCAAGTTCACCCAGTGGGTTTCCATGGCTGAGCGGAGAACTGAACCCTGGTCTCAGAGTTCTAGTTCAACACTAAAACCACTATATCACACTGGCTGTAGTAGTCATGGTAGTAGTAGTAGTAGTATTGTAATTTGTACATTCCTCTTTTTTCCAAAATTGAGACCTTTTTCCAAAAGGTGACTTTGCAATTTAAAATAAGTGCAATATAGGAAAGCACAAATGACAGGATTCCATAGGACAGAAGCACTGAAAGTGGCGCCAAACTGCATTATAATCTACAGTCTAGATACACCCAGCAACTATTCCCCATACTAGTAATGAGATGACATGTTCCTAACAAGCACTAAAGTGTTGGTTGGAACCTCCTTGTCTTTCCAGAGAGTGTTACCTGGGTCAAAGAAGACGATGGCTTTGAGGCAAGCGTATTCGTTCTCATCGATCTGGATCTCCCGCAGAGGTTTGACCAGTTCATCCAAGATCCTGGTAGCGACACGGGCGATTTCTAATTCTGGACACTGCATTGGGATAATGAAGTCATTGCCTGCAAAGAAGAGGAGTAAGGAGAACATCTTACATTGATGTTATTTGTTGCTAACATGGAAGAGGTATTCTAATACATGGAGGATTTCATCTGCTTCTCAATTGCACCATTTGCTGAGATGATACTTTAGGCTAGAGTGCATTGATGGCCATAACTTACTAAAACAGGCTGGATAGTGCTGTTTTTAAAAATTCTTTCCTGCCTTCTTATTCTCCAGCAGGAGAGCAATACAAAATATATCAGACCAATATTTTCTAAAACAAAGGAGAAAATGCAGGGCTCTTTGTGCTCTAAAGGCAATTGAATATACTGTATTCTATTGTTCTTACCTAATAACAGAAAATCAGTGTATGGTATGGATCGCTTTGCAACTCCGAGGAGTAAATGCTCTCCCGCGTGAGCTCTCAGCAAGGCAACCTGTGAATTGCAAGAGAGAAGAGAAACAATGATCCCTGGTTTGAAGATCTGGCTTGTTCGTTGATGTTGCCAACAATTTGAATTTAGCTTTGGTGGGTTCCAGGACCATTGCTCGGATGAGAGTCTGGAGGACGTGTAGCAAACTGGGGACAAGAATCACATCCACAGCAATGGTGGTTTGTGGTTTCTATGTCAGTGGGGTGAGTGAGTCCGCTCTGAGTTGCAATCCAAACTTTGCAGGAGCTATCCAGAATGTGGAATTTAATTGAGGAATAGAGGTAAGCACCTTAACTAGAGCTTCCCTTTGTCCCTCAATGACCATTTTATTATTATTATTATTATTATTATTATTAACAGATCAACACACAGATTAACAGGCAAATCACTTCTTCTCAACCAAGAGTCACACAGTATATACCATACTCTCTTCCGTGCCAGCCACAGATGCTGGCAAAACATCAGGAATAAACTCTTCCAGAACGTGGCCCCATAGCCCCCAAAACCCACCAAAAACTATGGATACCATACAATAAAATAAATCCCACTATCCCCTCCCTCCGTTTCCTTACCTATTCTTCTAGGGTGCATCTACACGGTAGAAATAATGCAGTTTGGCACCACTTAAACTGCCCCGCGGATGCACCTTAAAGTGCCCGTTTCTCACCTGGTCATCCAAGGGAAGCTCACAGAACGCTGGGATATATTTTGCCCACTCAACCAGGACCAAGAGCTGCTGTTTCATCGACTCGCACACATCGTTGATGGTCGCAATCTTCTTCATGGCAATATCGGCGCTGTGCACCGGACGCAGAGCTGAGTACTATAAGGGAGAAAAACGTATTTCTTAATCAAGCCTTCCTCTACCTCCAATGGCCATGATAGCTCAAAATAATGGGAGTTGCTGCATTGTTTAATAATAAAGATCACTTACTCTGCTTTCCATTCTTTTACATCATTTATTCCAAGTAAATAATGATTAAATACCCCATAGGGAGCAAAGTGTGGCCCTTCAGATGTTGCTGGACTGTTGGACTGCAACATCCATCAGTCCTAGCTCATGAAATTGGAATCAAGCAAACCATTTATTATGCCATTGCACGTAATGGAACTTGAACATCCACAGATTTTGGTATCCGTGGTGGGTCCTGGCACCAAACCCCAGCAGATACCAAGGGACAACTATATATCATACTGTCTAACTTGGCTTACATTTACTGTGCCAAATAGGAAACAATCCCTTTTTCCAGCAGATGGCAATAGACCACAACTCTTTGACAAGGTACTTTATAAGAAAAGCCACACCTGAAAACCAAAAGTAAAAGCTGTCCTGCATCTTATATCCATATTCTTTTATGATAATCTACTATCGGAAACCACTCCTCCTCAATCACTTCAACATCTTTATTATTTAACTGACCAGTTAGCTTATCAATTTCCATTAATTCTATAGTTTTTATTAACCGCTCATCCATTTTAGGTAGTTCGTGACTTTTCCAATTCTGAGCTATGATCAATCTAGCTGAAGTGATCAAATACAGCATGGTTCCTCAATGTTTCCTTTCAGTCTGTGAAGGGATAATATTCGGAAGATTCAACAAGTAAATTTCAGGTTCCTTCTTGACTTTAATTTGTAATGTCTTCTCTAGTGTTATATGCATATTCTTCCAATATTTTACTAATTTTGGACAGCGCCACCAAACATGAAACCACGTGCCGATAGCTGTGTTACATTTCCAATTCCTTCTTTTAGCGTTGTAAATTTTTGCCATTTTCTTAGGACCTTTCTGGATGGAATAAAGATGCCCATCCCCTGTGATAAAGCCCTATGCCATGCTGGCTCTTAACATTAAATAGGGACGTCAAAAATCCGTCAGCTCTCCCCATTGGAGAGGTATAGTCTAAATTCCTGGGGATGGTTCAGTCCAGGAATGTATTTTTGGGTCCTGAACCAAGGACTGGCTTTTGTCGTCAGACTTTGGTTACACGAGGCAACTTGGAGATGGGGAATTAAAAGACATAGCCATGTTAGTCTGGGAAATCATTATTCAAACGGATCTTGTACTTTTGAGCCTCACTTGCTACCTCTGCTCATGTTTCGATCTTTGGGAGCAAGCCCTAAAAGTCCTTAAGATGTTCAGTGACATCTTCTGTCCCTTTCCGTTCCTACCTGCTGTGCCATTGCCTCGGCTTGGGTCAGGATGGTGATGGAAAGGGCTCCGTTGTCTTCATAGCTGCTTCTCCGGATGCTTATCCTGTCGCGCTCATTCTGCACAGCTTACAAGGGACACAAAGGGAACATGGATCATCAGATACATGTTGGCCTGGGTTCATATTATATCCACCAGTGAAGTTATGCTACATGAACACAATCCCTATCCTGGATATCACCATAGCCTAATGCATGAGAAATGGTGATAGTGTCTAGCTGTCCATTCTAGGTGCACTGTTGCTTATCTGCAATGGTTCTGCATGCATAACTCTACTTCTGTGACCATCAGTGGGATAAGTCCATTCCACATTTCATGCCAAAAAAGCCATTCTGAGTATGTAATGCATTTTATGCAAAATGTTTTTGACCTTTGTTGGCATTCACTTTCCTTTCCACCACTGTGTAACCCGGGAAAAAGTGTAGTGTACCTACGGGAATTCTGCCCATAGTGCTTCTTCATACAGCGAAACCAAAAGGTCCTTAATGTAAAAGATAATATGGGCGTGTCTTGTATTTTTATTTTTTTAAGATGTTAAAAGTTTTGTAAGCCTTCCCAAGTCCCAGTTCTGGCAATTCACTCATTCATCCGTTTTATAGTCGGCCCTCCTTATCCACGGATTTTTTATCCACGGATTCAAGAGCCCACGGCTTGAAAATATTCCAAAAAAATACAAATTCCAATGACCAAACCTTGATTTTTCCATTTTATATAAGGGACACCATTTTACTATGCCATTGTATTTAATGAGACTCAAGCGTCCACGGATTTTATTATCCACAGGGGATCCTGGAACCAAACCCCAGTAGATAACAAGGGCCCACTGTATTTATATGCTGCCTTTCTCCTAAATTGGACCCAAGGTGGCTCACAAAAAGTTGAGTAACGTTAATGATAACAAACCCTGTTCAAAGCCCACATATATACAGTACTGAATCGTGTAAATTCAAGATCCAAAGTGAGTGGATTTCCTTCATGGTGCTATTAGGAACACACCCCTTTGAAAGCAAAATGGTTGCATTCATCTTAAATGTGGTTTTATGGCACATATTTCAGTATATTTCCCTTTGCACTGATAACTCTTCAGCCTAACGCACGATGTTCTCAAGATGCTATGGGCTTTATCACAAAAGGCATCATGGAAGAAAGGCCTTGACTAGCCAAGTGTAGTTAATATTTTACTTACTGTTAAAAGTAAGTTATCATTAGATAGTGAACGTATTGCAATTTGTTTCTTGTACTGGTAAAAAAAAGGGGGGGGGGGGGGTGAAACAAATGACACATCTGAAATGGATGTGAAGTCACCGCAAGAATGGGGTGATTATAAACCAACTTTGAACGAATGACGAATTTAGCCAAGAGGACAAATTGTTGGTGATTTTATTTACTGTTGAACTAGAATTCAGCTCTGAAGGGCAATTTTTTGTTGCTGTTAGCTGCCTTCGAGTCGGTTCCGACTCATGGCAACCCTGTGGATGAGACATCTCCAAGAATCCCTGTCTTCCACTGCCTTGCTCAGATCCTGCAAGCCCTTGCCCATGATCCCTCTGATTGAGTTTATCCATTTGGTTTGTGGTCTTCCTCTCTTTCCTCTGCCTTTTACCTTTCATAACATTATTGTTTTTCCTAGCAATTCATGCCTTCTCATGATGTGGCCAAAGTATGATAGTCTCAACTTGATCATCTCTGCTTCCAAGGAGAACCCTGCTCTGATCTGTTCAAGAACCCATTGGGCAATTTACCCATGTGGAAATCCACTATTTAAAATTCACATTATGATGGTGATTGAACTTTATAATACACAACAAGGGCTCTAAGATGATTCCATCCCACGAAACATCCTACCCATCTCCAATGCAAAGGGATCTTGTAGCACCTTTGAGACTGACTGAAAGAAAAAAGGTGGTAGCATGAGCTTTCATAGACTTGAGCCTAGTTCCTCAGATGCACATTGAGGAAGTTGTCCCAAGTCATCCAAAGCTCATGCTACCAACTTCTTTCTTTCATTTAGGGCCCATACAGATATGCCAAAATAAAGCTGTTTTGGGTCACTTTGGAGGTATGCTCTTTAAATGACACATGCATGTTAAGAGGCCAGAAGATGTGCCAAAGCTGTGCTCCATGGCTTCCGGCCTCTTAAGACGCATGCATCATTTAAACAGCATATCTCCAAAGTGACCTGAAGCAGCTTTATTTTGGCCTGTCTGTTTGGGCCCATAGCCCAGTGTTTGAACCATTACAACATGCTGGCTCTCCCATTAACTTCAGACCATGAGACCTAACTCTTCCTCACCAAGACAGACCTTGGAGTATTTAAGGACTGGAGCGCAGCTTTGGCGCAGCTTCTGGCCTCTTAAGATGCAATTTATACCTCCAAACTGACCCAAAGCAGCTTTATTTTGGCCTGTCTGTTCAGGCCCTTAGTCTCAAAAGTACTACAAGATCCCTTTGAATAATGATTTCCCAGACTAACATGGCTACGTCTTTTAATTCCCCATCTCCAAGTTGCCTTGTGTAACCAAAGTCCGATGACAAAACCAGTCCTTGGTTCAGGACCCAAAAATAGATGATGATGTGGGTTCAGAGGGTGGTGAAAGGACTCATTGAGATCTCTCCCAGGACCTGTGCAGCCAGTTGTAAAATGGTCAGGGGAAATTAGAGTTTACACATTGCCGCACGGTGTGGGCAGAGCATTGGGGGTGGCAGAGGGAAGAACCTTGACCCAGGTTCATGATGACTCAGGGCTCTGAAACCATACAAAGCCCCCTTTGCCAGCAGTAGGTCTTGGCCCTTTTGATCCATTTTGATTGCAGAGAAGCAAACATCTCTTTATTTCTGGTGCAACTAACCGAGGTGGAAAATTTAATAGGGAGAGATATTTTGGATGCGGGCCCTGGCTTTGTCTGATGTTTGGTGAGGGTTCTGCAGTTCGGCTCCAGGAAAATCTTTGCATGTCCACACACTTTGACAAATAGCGCAACTGCTGCAACCAGTCCAACGGCACCGTTTCTCCCTTTCTTCCCACACAAAAAGAAAAAAAATACTACATCTCTCTCTCTCTCTGGTACACTGGCACAAAGTGAGGAAGGTGGGACAGGGGCAAGACTGGAAACTGGGATCCAAAATCTTCCTGAAGATGAAGGAATCAATACATGTCCCCAGCAAGTTTACATCTACTGCGTCAAAGGCAGCCAGTAGGTAACTTTCCAAATGCTGGAACACTACATTCTGTTTAAGTTGACAAGGGGCTGATTGCCATGTAATAGCCGGTGTTCGGCTTATTTACCCATGCACTTATTTGATTTTGTTTCAGTTGTCCTGCACTTCCCTAAAGCAGCTTTCACAATTATTGATTTGCTGCTGCTTTGATCCTCGCTTTTAGTTCTGTTGTGTCTTCTTAGAACCGGTGTAATATGGACGTTAAAGCAGCCTTCCCTGAACTGGGGACCTCCAGGAAAGTTGGATCAATGCTCCCCATCAGCCCCAGTCAGTATAGGAACCAAGTCAACTGGGGCAGATCAGAATTTTAACCCAACACCCCTTAAGGCCACCAGGTCAGAAAATGATGGTCATATTGCATAGGACTGATAAGAGTTTTAGTCCAGTATATCCAAAGGATATCAATCCATAGATTGAGGAAAGCCACTGGAATATGGGACTCAGAAGACCCAAGTTCATTCTTGTTCAGAAAGCAAGTTCTACTGGCGGACTTGTTAAATAGTGTAACAATTTTGGTTTGTGTGATATATATATATGTATGTATGTATGTATGAATGAGAGGGAAACCACTGCATTGATTATAATTGCAATACTGTAATTTAGTGAAACAGTTGGACAGGAAAAAGAAGAAAACTCAGAACCTGCTGGGGAAGGGTTATGGCTTTTCAGTGCTCACTTCCACAATCTACTAGCAATAGCAATAGCATTTACAGTCCACCCTCCGCATATGCGCCCTCGCTGTACATGGATTTAAGCTTACGTGGATGGTGAGCGATGAGGGACACAGTGCATGTGCTGGGAGTGTGCTGCCATTGAAATCAATGGGACTCCAGTATATTTGCCTTACATTGGGGGGGGGGGGTTTGTCCAGAATGGATCCCTCGCATATGGCAAGGGAAGACTGTACATTTTTATGCCACTTAATAGTGAATTCAGCAGTCTCTAAGTGGTTTACAATGGTAAGCCAATTGCCCCCAACAAGCTGGGTCCTCATTTTACTGACCTATGAAAGGTTGCAAGGCTGAGTCAACCTTGGAGCCCTGCCTGGGATCGAACTCACAACCTTGTGGCCGCAGGGCTGGCATTTAACCACCATTCCAACAGCGTTCCCTAATCAGCCTGGGTAATAGTTGTGCTGGTTGTAGCATTCTGGGAGCTGTAGTCCAAAAAGTAGCATTTCCAAGCTCTGCGACTAATTAAACCGTGAGCCTTTACATCTGGAATTTGACTTCAGGAAGCAAGATGTGCCGAGATGGCACCCTCCGGGCATCCTGAAAACCTTTTAGAAGAAACTTTCCTGCTCAGCAGACTTGATCTCTGATTCAGCCCTGGAATTTGCTGATGTGGAACTTTGCATGAGTCACAAAGGCTCACCCGGCATCAATGCCTGGCTTTCAATTCCAAGGCGACTATTATAACAATACAGATGGGACTCTGAACCAGGGGATAGCTTTTGGGCCCTTACCTTCTTTCTTCATCCCTGCCCGGAAACATTTCTTCAGCCGACAGTATCGACACTGGTTCCTCTTGTCTTTGTCTATCACGCACTGTCGGCTAAACCTGGGAAAAGGACAGAGACAGAAAAGAGGTCACAAAACTATTCCAACATAGCCCTGCCAATGCAGTCAGAATTTGTTTAGGGTAGCTGCAAGAAGGCTCTTTCCCAGAACTGGGAAAAGTTACTTTTTTTGGACCATAGCATGCCTAGTTGTTATGGAGTTGCTGTCCAAAATAGAAAACAACGTTCCTAATCTCTGCACATCCCTGCCTCTTTTCCATAGGAAATGCAAAGGAAAATTATACTGGGGGAAAAAATGGGTTTGAAGAGAGTGATCAGTCTAGTGCAGTGGTTCCCAAACTTTCCTCTTGCAGGTGTTTTGGACTTCAACTCCCAGAAGTCCTAGCTTTACCAACAGCCAGGACTTCTGGGAGCTGGAATCCAAAACATCTGGAAGACCTATGTTTGGGAAACACTGGTCTAGTGCACCAGAACTGAATAACAAATTCCTTATTTTTCTCAAAAAAGTAACCCATTGACATCATTTTTAATAAAATAATAATAAATAAAAAGTAATTATCTTTATTAACATAAATGTGATTAGCTTATCTGCAGAGAGCAGCCAGCCATTGTGGATGTTTAACTTCTCTGCCTCTGCAAACTGGGAAATTCCCCAGCGTTCCCTTCAAAACTACTGTGTTACCTGCATGAATAGATGTGATTTTTACGGACGCTCCTTCTGAAGAATCCTTTGCAACCATCACAACTGGAAGCCCCATAATGTTTCCCTGTTGCGCGATCCCCACAAATGGCACACAGCGAGTTAATCCCATTCACCATCAAGCTGGCGTTGCCTGACTCTGAAACAATGGCATCTGCAAAGACAAAACGGAGTCGTTGGGCGATCAATATAGTGAAAATGAGGAAAAGTGGCTTCACATGCTTCTTCGGAAATGCTAATGTTGTTTGTGTCACGGGAACACACAACAACAACAACACAATAACACCTCGACAATTAAGGATCCTATAGGCTGAGTCTCCCTTATTGTCTATTGATACTGTAGGTTGACATTCCCCTTGGGACCAAAATCGAATTTTGAATTTATTTGGATATTTGCATCTACTTAATAAGATACTTTGGAGATGGGACCCAAGTCTAAACACAAAATTTGTTTGTGTTTCATATATATCTTATAAACCTAACCTGAAGGTAGTTTTATACATCATATTTTGAACAATGTTGTGCGCGAAACAAAGTTTGTGTCCACCAAACCATCAGCAAGCAAAGGGGTCGCCATCTCAGATACTGACTGTGGACCATTTTGGAGTTTGGACTATTTTGGATTTCAGAATTCCAGATAAGGGAGACTCAACTTGTACCAAGAAAGCCATGATCATAGAGAATGTAGTCAGATCCTGGGGTCCTCTTAGATTTCTGGACCTTGTTAATATGTACTGGCTTCTTCTTCTTGTCAGCCATGGCTATATTGGCTGGGGCTGATGGCACTTGCAATCCAACAACATAGAAATGGCAGCTACATGTAATGTTCTGTTTCCCCTTTCCAAAATTTTAGATTCTGTTTTCTCCATATTTTATTATCCAAATGCCTTTGCCAACATTAGCCAAATTGATGGAAGCCAGAGAAATTCCAACTGAAATGGCATGAGGGCATCCTTCTGATCACAGGGGCATTCATTTAGCTGCTGTCCAAAATGAAGATGTGCTTTTTCCATGCATTAACTACCCTTTCCATTTCTCTATGCACCCAGATGTATCACCTGTGGGTTTCTTGGTCTGTTTTCATTATAACAAACTTTCTTTGTTTAACTCCGTCATGCGATGGTTTTGATTGCAGCTGTGTCCTTGAATGACATTTTCCAAAGGGTCACCATGAACTTTTGGGATGGACAAAATATTGGGATGCGCAAAGGAACAGTCTCATGAGTTCTTTTTATGAGCCAGTGGTCAAAGCAATTCCACAATACTTCAGCCAAGTAGAAAAGCAATTAAAAGAACAAGTCTGAGAAGGGACTATGGTTTGAGGTAGATGCGAATGACTATGGTGCATAGAAAAGCTAGGGCAGCTAGATAGATATACTGTATGTACTCATGGATAAGTCTAGAAATTTTAGCCAAAAAAGCTACCCCAAAAAACTGGGTCAACTTATCCACAGTTCAGTGATGTTGCTGTTGTTGTTGTTGCATACCTTCAAGTCATTTCTGACTTATGGAGACTCTAAGGCAAACCTATCGTCGGGTTTTCTTGGTGAGTTTTTTTGGCAAGTTGCATGCATTCAAGTCGTTTCTGACTTACAGCAAACTTAAGGCAAACCTATAATAGGGTTTTCTTGGCAAGCAGAGAAAAGATGGTTTATGGTGAATTGGGACAGGAGTTATACATGTGCAATTCTCCTCCTGGTCCAGGATCTCAGCCATTGTGCCACTATTTTGTCATCCAAACCTTAACGGATTATGATAGGAAGATGTTGCATGGGAAAAGACAGTAGGTTTACAAACAGAAGACAAGGTCTGTGTAATAAAAGATGGATGCTGCTATAGACCCATAATGGTACCAGCAGCAGCATTCTAAAGCCACTGTTTGGGAAAGAGCCATTAAAATAATGCTATCTTCACTAGTGAGGTGCAGATCAGACAATTCACCCAACATGCTTTCAGGTGCTCTTGTCCACTGCATTGTCCACAAAGCTATATTTCGGGGTGAGAGGGTGTCACGCCAAGGTTTTTGGAAGGAAAATGTGCAAAATGATGCACATTTTCCCACAAGTGCACCAGTTCAAAGCTACTTCGATGCAATTGTACACACAAAGATGGGCTTCCTCTCCTTTGTTTTCCACTTGCACCTCTTCCATTATCAGCCATCATTTTACAAAGCAACACAATATTTTCTATATACATAAATGGCTCCATATATTTTAAAAGCAACAGATTGTTTCTGCACAGCCAGATTCCATCGAGGAAACAGGCCCTCTCCCTTTTAGATGAGGGAGAAAATGGTATCAGTGGATTTCATGACCAAGTTTACTAGCATCCCTAGTCTTTACTATCCGCCTATGAGCAAGCAAGAGTAAGAGCAGGGTCGGTGCAATGATCTCCCTATGGAGGTTAATTTTCCATTGACTTTACCATATTGGAAGCAGTTGTATGAATCATCTTAAAGCAAGGAAGTCCAGAGACGGCCACAAACAGGTCACTCACTGAAGAGATTTCAGATTTCAGGAGAAGATCTTAATTCAACTACAGACTGAGGTTCTTCCATTACCAAAGCCTACACTGAAGGATGTGTTGACTTGAAGCCCTTCCACGCTACACCATTATAGTGCTGTGATTCCACTTTAACTGCCATGGTTCAATCCTATGGAATCCTGGGAATTCTCCACCCAAAAGCTCTAGTGCCCCAGCAAACTACAAACCCCAGGATTCCATGGGATGTAGCCGTTGCAGTTAAAGTGTGATAATGCTATAATTGCATAGTATGAAAGGGCCCTTGGGCAAAATAATATGACTCATCTGAGAGTATCTAAAGTCTTTTCCAATTATTAGTTTATCACATGTGCAGATGTTGTTCATTTGTTGTGCAAACGGAAATCCCAAAAGCTTTTCTGTCTGCAAAGTGCCTTTGTTTTGGGAATGCCACAAGTGCTCATGCTCTGATATATTGCAGCTGAGAGGGAAGACGAATGATTTAATTTTTCAGCCAGGAACATAGAAAGGCTTGTGTTGGTTGGATGTGCTTGCGTCAGTTTGACAAACACTGAACGAGTGTTGATGATATCTCTGATGATAATCAAGACAGTTTGCACACACATGCACCAATTCAGGTCAACATCATTTTGATGCCATTTTAAGGTCTTATTCCCACTACATTTTAAACCGGATTGCATATCTGTTTGAACCGATTTAAATGACCCTGGTTCACACTTGAACCAAATTGCTAAAGTGATTTGGAGAGGGGGGGGGCATGCGCTAGACCCATTTAACCCATGTCTTTTGTTCGCTGATTTTTTCCATGTCTTTTTGGATAAATTGATTCCGCGCAAGTGTGAACCAGATGTGGATTGGAATCGATTTAAATTTGCCCTTCGACCGACTGGAGCTCGTCCATTTTGAATCGATTCATTTGTGAATGTGAACCACAAGTGGGTTGTTTTATTTTATTTTGCAGCAAGGAAATGCAATCGGGGCAAATGTAGTGTGAACCACGCTCTGCTGCCGAACCGATCTATCGATTTGGTTTGCAAAGTGATTTATCTGTAAGTGGGAATGGGGCTTAAAAAACGTTTTTTAAAAAGTATTTAACGCAACTTGCTTTTCTAAAGCCTTCCCCATCATAGCACATAAGTTCTCATTTAGGAGTCTTAACCTTCAACCCTTCCACTGTTTTGGATTTCGACTCCCAGAATCCTTCACTATTGTCTATTCTGGGAGGTGATGTTCAAAATATTGGGAGGACCAAATGAATTTCTCCAGAAAGAGAGAAAGAGAGACAGAGAGATGCACACTTAGATTCTGGTTTGTGGCTGTTTAGATTCTAGTAAAAGCAAAGACTCATAAAGCAGCAGTTTGCACACTTCTATTCGAAAGCACTATAAATGCTAACAATGGGAATGACAACCTTTCCTTTCTTCTAGATGAGTTGGTAATCCCTTCCTGCGAGTAAATGCCTAATTCCCTAAATCCCATGGAAAGGGTGGCTTTTCGACTGCAATGACGCTTTGGCAAACTCTCTTGCATTTTGGATCTCTTTGCAAAGTGGATCCGTCGGGGTCCCAAGGCTGGGCCTCGTTTTTAAAAAGCTGTTTTGACAAATTTTTCAAGAGGGTGCTTACCTAAGACAAACAAGCTAATTTCAAAACAGCTAGTTCCTGAGCAAGTCGGTTTACTTATTAACAAGTTAGCAAACACCGCAATGCCAACTTGAAATAGCCTTCACCTTTTGGAAAGACCTCGCGTGTTGGCTCTACGATATGAACTTTACGGGGATATCGCAGCATTTCCAAATCGCAGGGGATTTGTGGGCAAATCATTCAGTTGAAGGAATAAGGAAATCCCCCCAAAATCTTGTCTTTATTCCAGTCCCTTTCTATGCTTACTATTTATTAGGTGCAGAATCATCATAAGATGTGTCCCTCATTGAAATTTAAGGTGTTTTTTTTTTAATTTAAGAAATTTCATTTGATCACTGAATTTCACTCCTGTTATCTACAAATTATGCCATCAAACAGATTGAATGAACGCCACTGGCAGGTCCATTCTATTTTATTTTATGTACAGCTGAACTGAAGCATTGAAAGTCCATTTAATCGCACCGCTTTTAATCCATAGATGAAAATCAGACATTATTAAATTAATTCTGCATGACTCACTGAATGCAGTTACTGAAAAATTGACACTTTATTTTGGATGATTTTTTCTTGTCCTTGTATGTACTTGGCTATTCTTGCTAGGTCCCATAACTATGCTACCCAGTCTTTTTAAAAACCCTTAAAAACCCTTCTTCCTCCTTTAAATTGCCTTCTATATTTAATCAAATTGTCTGCTATATTTTAAATTTTCATCCAAGCAGGAAACACTTCATTTGCCATCAAATTGGACTTGCCCTAAAAATTTGGGGCAACAAGTGCATCCTTCAGCAAAAAAATCGATGCTCTGTCTTTTGCACCAGATGGATGGATTATACCTGGATGGATGGATGGATAGATGGTCATAACTACAAGTTATAAGAAAATGGAGAAAATGGCAGGGGTTGCTTGTCATGCGACACTTGTTGAAATTCTCTTTTCTAGACAACCATCAAAATTACAGAAGCCAGCTCTAGTTTTCACTCCAAGAACAGTACAGTAGTAGTAGTAGTAGTAGTAGTAATACTTTTATTTGTACTCCGCTTTTTGTTAAAGCAATCTAAGCGGTTTACAGTGTTAAAAATGATACAGCAATATATACAAAGTAGAGTAATCTTCCTCCATCTTTTCTCGGCTGCAACCTGAAACCCAGCCATTTCCTGGTCAGTAGAGACCAGAAGGAACAGCAAACATGTGTCCAACTATTTTCCTATAGCTGAACGCACACTGATGTTATCTTCAGGGGCATGTGGGGGTCCTTGGAAGTCCATGGGCATAATGCCATTACTCTGCATCTACTATAGATGGATGGTTGTCTGTTCTTTTTGTCAACCAGGAAATATTTGGGTTTGGGGGACACCAGCTGAGAAAAGCTGGATTTGGGAGAAGGACTCTAGTCTCTGTGAAAATGACTTCTGGTCGTGTAATTCACCAAACGAATGCTACCCCCAGAAATCCATGTCTTGTTTTGAAACGTGTGGGTTTTAATGTGAGATGGTGCAGTGGAGTGGGGCTGCAATGCATTTAAAAGGTGAATCACCACTTCTGGATGTTTCCAAGGCAGACATTTCCCCCCTTTTTGGCCAGAAAAAAGGTGCTCTAGAGGAATCAAGAGATGCAAAAACAAATTTGGGGCTTCACACTCAGCCCAGAAGTGCATTTCGTCCATTCCTATTCTAACAGAAACATGCTCCGAGCTGCAACAAGTCTGCTACGTGTAAACCATAAAATGGAGTCTCCATGTTATTTAAAAATAATGGGACATGTGGCACTTTAAGGCCAACTTTATTGTTGTTGTGTGCCTTGAAGTCGTTTCCGACTTATGGCAACCCAAAGGCAAGCCTATCACACAGTTTTGATCTTGGCAAGATTTGCTTAAAGAGAGTTTGCCTTTGCTTTCCTCTGAGGCTGAGAGAGTGTGACTTGCCAAGATCATCCAGTGGGCTTCCATGACCCAACACAGATGGAAACCCTGGTCTCCCTGTAGTCCAACACTCAGACCACTACTCACTGCTTCTCAACAGTTTTACTACAGCAAATAAATAAATGAAGAGTTCAAAATGTGGACTAGAGCCGACTTCATCAGCCATACGAAACATTATCCCCACCAGCAATTACATGGATGTAAGGCGGGGATGAGAAATGTAAGCATCAGGGGTAAATGACCATGGGATGGAAGAGATAACTAGTTTTATCAATTCCGCATCAGAGGATTGCACATATACATACATTAAACATGTGAAAGACAAACGTAGTGTCCATTCCCGACATGCATTTTAAAAAGAACGAAACCCGGGTGGCCATCTTTAATTTGCAACAGCAAAGGAAATCTGGAACGCTAGGTTCTCCGACCTCCATGTTTCCCACTTACTGATTTCATCAGGTCTTTTATTAAATGAATGCTTTCCATGCCCATTCTCTCTTGAACTCTCCATACATGCAATGGACAAAGACTGAAACATAATTCACTTCTCTAAATAATACAATATCACAAACATTATACTCCGATTGTCCTAGGGTCAATAAACAACAGCGATCAGTGCTGGGAAGTATTTGCTTGAATTAAATGCCCTACTAAGCAGGGAAAATCCAGACTTTCCAAGAGCACCCACTGGTTGGATGATGATGATGATGATGATGATGATGATGGGGATGGGTATCCCATTTGTTAACCATGCTACACTACATTGTCACCCATTGGTTGGGTAATAATAATAATAATAACTTTTATTTATATTTCCCGCCTTTCCCGCCTCTCCCATGGATCGAGGCAGGATTGCAACAATAAAATAGTACAATAATACAATACAATCAATAAAACACTGATACCGAATTGATCAACATTCCTATTAGTTCTCTAAAATAACAATTCATCAAATAGCCAATGATCATAGTCAAGAGTGAAGCATCACCGTAACCTTTTATATGGAGTCTGGGTAATAATAATAATAATAATGATAATGATAATAGGTATCCCATTTGTTAACCATGCTTCACTACACTTTTCCAATATGGAAATTCTTTAATTCTGAACTCTATTACCACCCGTTCCCCCAACGGTCTCAAAACAGCCCCAAGGGTTTGCCGATGCCAATGGGGCACCTTCCACCCTTCGACCTCCTTTGAGGGCAACTTTTGAACCAAGGGAGCAGAGGCCGACGGAAGTCGGGACAGACATCTCTCCTCACCTGATGAGTTCGTGGGCAGCACCCTCAGGTTTTCGAACTCCAACATGGTGTACGAGGCGTCGAGGGACTCGGCGTAATCTGGCATCTCCATGTCCATTAGGCTTTGACAAATCCTCATTATTACTGTCAACAGAGACAGGCAGGGCCCCCGCGACCCTGCTGTCAATCACAGCCAGGGTTTCCGCAGCCTTGGGTTGACTACTACTACCCCAAGCTCTCCGGATGAGAAATCATTACCTAACTCTCCCCCCACCAACGCCCTCCCAACATTATCAGAAGGTTGGAAGGTAGAAATGACCTGGTCTTTATGGCTCTCTCCTTCCCTCCCTCTTTCCCTCTCTCATCCCCCATGTCTATGCCCTGGATCATGGTTATACGATGCAGATAAGGCCAGGTCTAAATCAACCTGAATTGCATCCTCCATTCAATAGCATGTGGTTTATGGCAATCCTTGAGTAAACATTTTGAAAAGAGCAGGCAATGGGAGATGTTCCAAAGCAGCTTTTTTTCCCCTTCTTCGTCTTCTTTGCAAGGCGCAAAATATTGGACAGGTCATGCACTTGTTATGTTATGGGGTGGGGTCTGTTTTCTCTGTGGGGTTTTTTCTTTCTTATTTAACATCAATATTTATTTTACAAAAAGGAATGCCCCAAAGTGGCATCGTCTGGTGCTTGAGAAGGATATTTCCAGTTAAGCGGAGGAAGTCGCATAAGAACCAGTCGCCCATACAGAGCAATGTAAAGCCACAGCAAAGCCCTGGAGATACAAGGGCCATTATTGTCTGTATGCAGCAAAGAAAGAAAGAAAGAAAAGAGGCAAATTGCTCAGATTTTTTTATTGGCGTATTTAGCGTTTCATCCAGATTTAGTTAAATTTACAGTAGATCCACTGGATCCTAATGCTCTACTGCAAGTATGATTAAGGTCTAATCTGTACTGCAGAAATAATGCAGTTTGATGCTGCTTTAACTGCCACCACTCAGTCCTATGGAATCCTGGGATTTGTAGCTTCAGCGCTCTTTGACAGAGAAGGCTAAATATCTCACAAAACTACAAATCGCAGAATTTCACTGAGCCACGGCAGTTAAAGAGGCGTCAAAGTGCATCAGTTCTGCAGTGTAAATGCAGCCTTAGCCTAGTGACAATCATAAATACATTTTAATACATCTGGACAGGACTCCTATCGGTTAGGCCCCAAATAGAGGAGACCCATCCAGTCAATTGTCGAATGTTGAGTCAACATATAGGTAAATCCAGAAGTTTTATTAATTCGCCTTTTAGAAAAATTAACTACGGGTTCCAGGACCTGATCTCTAGACAACTAAGGGCATGTCTGAATATTGTGTTAGCAGAGTCACCACTTCCACTGTGCTTCCATAACTGTATTGTTTTATGCGCTGCTTCCTAGAATGTAATGTAAGCACTGTATCTTAACTATTATTTAAAGGAAGGAACCATCTCCTGGTGAAAAGCAAGAGTATAATATGTTCTGGAAGCATTAACTTCCTATACTCTCTCATCCATCCAGCCTTTAGTGGGAACACAAAGAGTTATGTCTGCTGGAACTTTGTAAGTTCTTTGACATTGTTTTGCTTTGCTTCATCCTTTGCCATATGATGCCGTAAACTTGACTTACAGCCTCATAAATTTTTGGAATGCATATCTATGTGATAATGACACCATTACCACAACCACAAATGCACCATAAAATCAACTGTAAAAGCCAGGTAAGCCTCATTAAATGAAGGCAGTCTATGGTGCTGGCTAGCAGGGTACTGAAGGAAAATGGGCCGATCCTCCTTCCATCTGTGGACTGTGATCTAAAGCTGGGTATTTTTGGAGGATGGATGAGGAGATGGATCATAGATACATCATCGTAGCTATATCTCCCATGTAGAATCTTGGCCAATAATTGAATAGCACAATTAATGTGTGATTCTGCATGCAAAGGTTTTTGCTACACTATCCTAGTGTAGGACCCCAGCAAAACATGTGCAGTTGTGCATATGAAAATCACAAAGTAAGAAAATGCATAGAGTGATTTGCGGGCATACCACCGAAATTGCACCAGTGCAATTCTCTATAATCATACTCTTAAATGGAGCTGGGATCCAAAATACATGGCAGAGAATAATCCGGTTGGAGACCGCTTTAACTGCCCTGGCTCAGTGCTTGGTAATTCTGGGGACGGTAGTTTTGTGAGAGCTCCAGTGTCAGAATAAACTTCAATTCCCAGGATTCCCTAGCACTGATCCAAGGCAGTTAAAACAGTCTCAAACTGGATTATTTCTGCAGCGTGTTTTGGACCTTAGTTTCTAGAGATGAAGGTCTTGGCAAAACAGGGAGATACAACTTCCAGAAGGAAGGCTTTGGGCCAACGGAGCGAGACAGCCAGCTCCTTTCTCTGTAAAAAGTATTTCTGAACTCCATTCAACCCCATTAATGGGGAGGCCCTGTTTAACCTGATAAAGCCGTTAATAAAACAAATAATGGAATGAACTAAAGCTGACCTCTAGAAAGCTTGAGATCGTCTTATTTTCCTTTCTTGTGGCTTCAGTCCAGTCCTCTAACAAGGCAACGTTTTGTCAGAGTTTTCAACTTCTGGTGGTTCTCTCTGGTTTAAGAGGCCATCAATATGGGGAAAGAGACAATATCTGTCCATGTAATCCAGGTCAGCATAAGACTTGTGATAAAATTCAATGCTGGATTAGTCTGTTCTGCCAGAGGTTAGTGTGAAAAACCAAAGCTAAGGCAACAACAACACACAAAAAAAGACCCCACACACCCTATTTTCAGCAAAGAACACTTGAGTGAGTTTTATTACGGGCGAGTAAGATATAAAATAATTAAATTGTGCAATGATTTCCTTTCTCTTTAAAGGAATAAGCACGGCACAAATGACTCCTTGGAAAGATAAGAGTTTATGTTTTTTTCATCCTTGGACTATGCACCGAGGCTTCCAGCATCAGCTCAATTAGTCGTTAATTAGTTGTTCTGATTTTGCGCATGGATCCCACAGTAGTCTGGCTCAGGCAGGGCATGATCAGTCAGAAACACGTGTTTTTCAAAGGGGTGTAAGAGAGCACTCCGTACAATGGAGTTGCACAGCATCCCAGTGGCGCATTGCTCAGGAAGTCAGACTTGCTGGTACTTCCTCTTTCAACTTTACCTGGAAATCATTACCCATGCTTCTTGAAAAGTGTGGTGGGTGTCATGCTGGCCCACATCTGAGTACGACCCACCACTATTTCTGGCTTATATAGGAATGAAACACTTCCACGTCGTACTTCTTTAAATATTCCCATTATTGTGTGCAGCCCACAAGGATGTTGTTCTTGCTCAGGATGCCTGGCTGCATTTGTGTCAGAAAAAACATGCTTAGGTTTGTAAAGGATGTCAGAAAAACCACTTGCTTCAAACAGGCATTGGCTGAGAACCCAGATCAGCTACTTAGAGCCCATCTGTGTAGACAAGTCCCTATGTCTACACAGGCCAATTAATCTGGTTTTTCCCACCCTCGCCGTGGCCTGTCTACACAATGCAGGACCAAATCCCCAATTCGAGTGTGGACTGTCTTCCCAAGGGAAAGCCAGTTCCGCACCAAAACTGCCCTATCCTTGCCTAAATCCGATTTTAAAAACTCATCTTTTGCTCTAGATTTTGTAGGAAATTCCAAGGAGCTTCCTAGCGAAATAGGAAGTAACTAAATCATAGGATCAGACTTGGAAGAGACCTCAAGCGTTAAGGGATAAGGAAGATGGTGCTCCATTTGTAGTCCGGACAACTGGATTGGGCCAAACTGGACCTGATCCAGCTGTCCAGACAGCTAAAAGAACCAGAGGAGCTCCAGGAAACTCCAGAGAAAAATGCAGGTTCTCTTAAACAGGATGAATGTCTACAAACCACAATTGTGCTACAGATGTGTCTGTACGTTGTGTAGACAGATTGCACCGGGAGTGGGTTGAGTCCATGGTACATCCTTAGTGTAGACAAGCCCAAAGAGAATAACCTTAGTTTGGACAGTTGCCTTCTCCCTAGTGGCAGGAGAACTAGTGTTTTCTGAAGTCCCTTGGTTTCAGATCAGTGTCACCATATAGAAATTATAGGGTATAAACAAGGCTATCGCCTTTTCTGTTCCTTGTCTTGTAGCTACTATATTCACAAATGCATCCATATTCATGAGAATGTCATATTCTGCAGATGAAGGCTGGGAGGGGAAAAAATTAGCCTGTCCTCCAACACATACATTTGTCTTTGAATAAAATAAACGACACAAACACTGACGCCAATAAAGAAGTCTTTGGGGAGAAACGTATAATTAGAAACGATGTGCTGTTTTGCTAATCAGTGGTGTGAAATCAAATCATTACATCCTAATTTTATAACTACAGCCACAACACATTTCCCCAAACCAGATGGCTGCCTAATCAGTTGCCTTGTCTCCGGCGCATCGTTTCGAAGGACCTGCCTTGTGTCTCTTGCTGCAAAGAGGCCTGGGATTTTGCTTCGCAGCCAGAGACTTCTGGTTGCTATCTGTTATGTCTCCCCTGTTGCTAGCAAAACTGTCATTAAGGCTCAGTCCCAATCTCCATTGGAAAAGACCACACAAAATCTCTGATTATTCTTGGCGCATACATAGATGTGGTTATATTACCTGCATCCTCTCTGCCCTGCATCCAGTCCCTTCCTAGCAATGTAAATCTTTATATATCTCATTCTCACAATCAAGACTGAATACTGTATACTCATGTATAAGTCTAGAAATGTAGGTCTAAAATTGACCCAAAAAACCTAAGTCAGCTTATAATGTCAATGTAAGTACTTAACTCTTATTTAATAGAAGAAACCATCTCCTGGTGAAAGCAAGAGTATAATCTGTCCTGGAAGCACTGACCCCCTTCTATTCTCTCATCCATCCAGCATTAAGAATAAACACAAAAAGTTATGTCTGCTGGAATTTTGTAAGTCCTTTGACATTGTTTTGCTTTGCTTCATCCTTTAGATAAGAGGTTCTCAACCTCTGGTCCTCCAGCTGTTTTGGACTTCAGCACCCAGAAGCCTTTGCCAGCATGGCCAATGAAGAGGGAATCTTGGAGATGAAGTCAAAAACATCTGGAGGACCAGAGGTTGAGAACTACTGCTTTAGATCCTTTGCTATATGCCCCTAAGTTTTACCCTCGACTTATCCACGGTCATAGCAAAATCCATAATTTTGACCCAAGGGAAGAACATTGCCATATGAGGAGACTATCCTTTTCTAATGCACCATTTCTAACGCATCACCATTTAGATTTCTAAATCTCTCTCTCTCTCTCTTTAAATGAAAGGTGGTTTTGCAATTACTCCCAAACTACAGTCCAAGATCTCCTCTAACTGTAGTTCTAAAATAACTTGGGATTTCAGCTGCAACCCATTTTTGAAAAAGGAAAAAAAATCGGATGATGCTGGATTCTTCAAGCTATCTGTGTTTGGCAACAGGAAAGTGCTTGAATTCATCGGTTCTATCAGTCAGAAGACACATCTAAAAGCCAACAAACTGATTAATACTCAAAGGAATGTACCTGGCACAAGGAGTAGAGAGCCCCTCTAGCTGTTTGTATCTCCCAATGACAAAACTGATGAAAACCAAGAACAATCAATTAGACGGGAAGAAAAGCATGGAGAAAAAGCACAAGACCGAAGGAGCCGTTGTTGTTCTTGTTAGTACTTAGCCTTGGATTTCCAATATCACTCTGAAATGGAGACTCATGGAATCATTGAGTTGGAAGGGACTGCAGGAATATACAACTCAAGCAGTCCTGAAGGATGGGCCATCCAACCTCTGCTTAAAGACCTCCAAAGAAGAAGAAGGAGAGTTTGTTTCTGTACGGATTTTAAAATGATTGTACAGTGGGGCCTTCTTATCCGCAGACGGATCCCCACAGATACCAAGGTCCCATTGTTTAATGCAGAGATTTTCATAGAATCATAGAATCATAGAGTTGGAAGAGACCTCAAGGATCATCCAGTCCAACCCCCTTCTGCCATGCAGGAACTCTCAATCAAAGCATCCCTGACAGATGGCCATCCAGCCTCTGTTTGAAGACCTCCAAAGAAGGAGACTCCACTACACTCCAAAGAAGGAGTCTGTTCCACTGTCGAACAGCCCTTACTCTCAGGAAGTTCCTCCTAATGTTGAGGTAGAATCTCTTTTCCTGGAGCTTGCATCCATTGCTCTGGGTCCTAGTCTCTGGAGCAGCAGAAATCAAGCTTGCTCCCTCCTTGATATGACATCCCTTCAAGTATTTAAACAGAGCTATCATTTAAATTATTTTTTTTAATTTTATTGTTAATGATTTTAATTTGCTAATTCTGGAAGCCACCTTAGGTCCCACTCCAAGAGAAAGGCATCATATAAATGAAGTAAATAAATAGACTTCTTGTCCCAAAGCACCCCACAACCAATGGCATACTCTGGATGTCCTTACTTAGTGCTCTGATCTCAAACGCCTTAAAAATATGTCAGTCAAAATGCTGCCAGGCTGCAAAGTGGGGTTTTGGAGATCACATTCAGTTTTCCATGACCATAAAGTGAATCCCGAACAGTTAGGATATCATAAATTCAACTTATGAATAAGATGCCAGTTGCAATTGCTTTCATTAGGTGATCTCCAATTAGTTAGGATCACGCATCTCTCCAAGCTTCAAGAGAGCATTGAAATGCACCAAAGCAATGGCGAAGTGAATCTAGGGTGTGAGGAGGACCTATCTATCTATCTATCTATCTATCTATCTATCTATCTATCTATTATATAAAACACATTAAAACTCTATATTTTTATCTCCATTTAATTCAATATCAACTAAGTTTGACACATAATCCTTTCTTCTAAGGAAGAAAAAAATATTTAATTTGCTATTTGATTCCTTTTCTTATTTATTTTCCTCTTATTTACATTCATTCCAAAACTATAAGCCAATTCTGTCCCCATTCTTTTATAAAATATATAATCAGGGGTTCCCAGTCTTTCCTAAATCCATCAAGTGATTTTTTTATTGTTTGTGTTAATTTGTCAATTTCCATACAATCAGACAGTTTCATCAACCAGTTGCTTAAATTTGGTGGTGATTTATCTTTCCATTTTGAAGCATGTAGGGGACCTATATGAAGACACTGAAAACAAATCATTGCTATCCATCCAAAAGGCTGTTTCGAAATGTTGCATTAGAAAAATAAATTAGATTTCAGGGGTTGGCTCCTGTTTGATGTTCTGGGTCAGACTCTAAAGGTTTGCAAATAGAGTTCACATTTGTGCCAAAGTGTAGCTTTAAAAAGTCATTTGAAAAAGCCCATGATCAGATGTCTCTTTTCCTAAACCCCGGCTCTTTCCAGGAAATTTAGATGTACAATATATGATACCTTAAGCTTCCTAATTGCAAACTTGAATGAGGGCAGCTTCCTATGAGTAAGCAAAGCCACAGGGATGAGAACATCATGGGAGGAGTTGCGGGGGAGAAGTAGGAACCTGAGTCCTTCGGCTTGTGTTTGAGTTTCCAAGAAAAGCACGCAGAGGAAGGTGTCTGCTCCCTGGATTGCTTCTGATCAGAAAGTACAGATGTAAAACAATCCTGGCATTTAGGGGAATCACGGATATTGAATCCGAGGACTTTATCAACTTTATCACACAGGTTCATAAGGCACCCCAATCGCATCAGTGTAGGAAATGCAAATGTATGTTGGAGACAGCCCTTTTCACACCAGGCGACCCGATGTCACACCTGGAAAGGAGGACAAAGCACTGCAAAATGTAGGACTTTTTTGGTTTTGTCTTGGTTTTATATGAGCTCTAGTCCTTAGGATTGGAGCATGCCTTTGGTGCAGCTTCTGGCCTCTTAGCATGCATGCATTATTTAAACGGCATACCTCCAGAGTGACCCAAAGCAGCTTTATTTTGGCCTGTCTGTATGGGCCCTAACAGTCCAATATAGGCCTTCAAGTTGATGTGATAAGATATAGCCACAGATGCTGCTATTCTGCTCTAATTCCACATTTCAACCCTTGTGTGATAGAATCCTGATATGCAATTGGACTTTGTTGGATGCTTACTGTGAGCGTTGTGTGCATCCATGGCTTTCCTTGGCTTTTTCTTTGCTCCAAGCCTACATCGGATTCACTAAACATTAACAGTTGGCCAAAAAAGGAGGATATATCTGTATCCTCTCTCACATTTCATTAGCATTTGTATTCATTGGTTTTTTCCATATCCCTTTTCTGCTTTCTCCTTCTTCTCCATCTCTCCCTCTCTCCTCCATTTCTTCTTCTCTTCTCCTCCTCTCCTCTTCTTTGATAGCAAATCACAAACACTTCACTCAGACATAGTATTGACTATTCCAAACTAGGAAACCATTGGTCTTGAATGTGCCACATGAGATTCATTTGGCATTACTTGGAACCTAATTTGTTGTTATTATTGTTATACCTCTTCATCCATTATTTCGACGGTTGGTTCAAAATCATTTCTGAGAAATCCCAGATCTGTTATTCTCCCTTCGGTGGCTCCGAAGTCAGCTTTCCCTGAGAGGGGAAAGAACAGAAGAACCAAACAGGCTACAAAATAATCTTATGCAATTCAGAGGATCAACAGTTTTTAGGAGCCAAGAACAAAGATGGATTTGTCTCATCAATGGAAACCATATGTAGCTCAGCCACAACAGACAGTTCAAGTTCACTATTCTTTAAAATGATGGAATAGATACAGGAATTTCTCTCAGGAGCCAGGCTTTCCTATTTTTCACTGTGCTATATTCACTCCCCGTGGGCAAATAAATAAACAGAGTGAAGTGTTGAGAGAAGATTTCAAGTTGAAGGCCTACATTGGACTGTTAGTCCTAACTAGAGCAAGCCTGTTGATCACTCGTGTCTCGATCAAGGGAAGTCATAGTGCCACTCTATTCTGCTTCTGGTCAGGCCCCACCTGGAATATTGTGTCCAGTTCTGGGCACCACAATTTAAAAAGGACATTAGAGAAACTGGAGCCATGTGTCCAAAGGAGGGCAACTAAAATGGTGAAGGGTCTGGAAACCATGTCCTATGAGGAACGACTTAAGGAGCTAGGGATGTTTAGCCTGGACAAGAGAAGGCTAAGAGGTGATATGATAACCCTGTTTAAATATTTGAAGGGATGTCATATTGAGGAGGGAGCAAGCTTGTTTTCTGCTGCTCCAGAGACTAGGATCTGGAGCAATGGATGCAAGCTCCAGGAAAAGAGATTCCTCAACATTAGGAACTTCCTGAGAGTAAGGGCTGTTTGACAGTGGAACAAACTCCTCGGAGTGTAGTGAAATCTCCCTCCTTGGAGGTCTTTAACAGAGCGGCTGGATGGCCATTTGTCAATGGGGGTGCTTTGACTGAGATTCCTGCATGGCAGAATGGGGTTGGTTGGATGGCCCTTGCGGTCTCTATGATTCTATAATTCTATGATTCTATGACTGTCCATCAAGTAGATCTGCTCTGACCAGACAAAGAAATGGACTTAGGCCTAAACTTTCCCCAGTTTTTTATAAAACGTACTCCCACCCCTATTGTTAATAGCAATGGCTGAAATATTATTGTTGTGCCAACTAGAGTAAACCATGGAATGTGTTGAATTTTGCACATTGGCCAATATCCTGCATTTCAGATGTAGTTGTGATGCGATAGCTGCATCATCAGACTGGTAGTAAGTCAAAATTCTGGGGCTGATTTCTGCTGTCCTGCAATAATGATAACTCTGATTATAAATCAGATACACAGCTTCCACCTATTAGTGTTTTTACATCTTTGCCCTCTTAGCCTGTGCTGGGTTTCTCTTGTTTTATATCCTGCTATCTTTGATCATTCTTTTGCGTGTAATGCATCTGAGGAAGTAGACCGAAGTCTACCAAGCTCATGCTGCCAACTTCTTTCTTTCAGTTAGTTAAAGGTGCTAGAAGATCTCTCTACATATTGTTTTGTTTGTCTCATCATTGCGCTTCATGGCTGGCATCCTGCTTGGGACTTATATCATGGTAAATGGCCTTACGTATGCACAAAATTGAATTAGGCGTTATGCAATGCCCATAGGGCTGCCATGATCTTACGTGGGATGTGGGCATACATTGTGTATGGTGGAGTGGTTGATGGGACATGTGCCAGTGGACCCATGGGCATCAATTGCCATGGCAGCACTCCTGGATGTGCATCAAAAAGTGCGGCACATCAGAAATTCTCAATGGGTATCAGAAGTGCTCAATGTACATCAGAAGTTCATGGTGTGCATCAGAAGTGCCTAATATCTTTGGCGCACTTTTGCCAATGGCAGGATGCACATCTTCATAACTGGTTAACTAGATTTTGTTGCTTTTTTGCAACATAGCTATAGATCCATAAATTTACAGAATATAGCCTCTATATATATATATATATATATATATATATATATATGTCGGATCTTGGCTGATCTTTTTTTATAGACTGTACATCACTCTGAAAACTCTGCCTAGTGGGTAGTTCTAAAGTGCAATCAATCAATCAATCAACCAATCAACCAATCATTCCATCACTTGACTGGGCAAGTTCCGTAAATCCAGCAAGTGTTAGTCAGAAAAGTAAATGCATCCCAGAGCCCTTCATCACCCCAGATCTCACCCGATTCATGGATTTCTGTGTTGCCCATCGCATCCCACAGATCATTAATAGCTACTTCATGTTTAATCATTAGCTAGCCATTATGGGTTTGCTGTTTTGTTTCTTCCCAACAGAGCAGCCTAGTAAAACACAGAAATCTCACTCGGCCCTTTGTACGGAATATGTCATAAAATTGGCTGCGAGCGACTGGTATTATCCTCTTGCTTTGTGGAGTTCTTGATTTATTTTCAGTATAACCATAGCTTGAATTTGGCTGAAACCACATAGATTTAAGTGGGTGGGAAAAGGGGACAACCAGCAATCATGGCATGTTTTGCGGATGACATCTTGCTATGGTTTGCTGAACCTCAGAAATGTGAAATCCTAGAGAGCAACCTAACCCTGTGTTTCAAAACAAATACATAGAAGACAAAAAATAACAAGCAGAGATTTTGAGGAAATGCTGTCCTCAGAAAAACCACCCTTGTGCACTTTGTATACAAAATGTGGGTTGCAGGTAAGATGTTACAAAGACGTCATGTGTCTATGTGTCACCCTTTGATCTTGTGGAACAACTGAGAACATAACTTGGATTCTTTATTTTTATTCATGAGACAGGAGTTCCTTTACTTTGCCAGCCATCCACAGAACAAGAGGATCTAATGCGATCGGGACAAATGTAGTGGGAAACACACTCCACTGTTGAATTGATCCATCAATTCGGATAGCAAACTGTTGTTTTGTAAGTGGCAATGAGGCCAGGGATGGTTTCCTTCACTGCAGTAAGAGGATGTCTACCTTCCAGATGGACAAACTCATTCAAAGAAGGAAAAGCTGCCCTGAGTTGGCAAGACCTGAGCAGATCTGTTGATGATACAGTGGCTTGGAGGTCTCTCATTCAAAGTGTTGCCATAAGTCAAAGTTGGTTTGATAGCAGTTAACAACAGCAAACTTTAGCTAACAAATCCATAACCACAAGACACAATGCGAACCATCATCATCAGTTGCTAGGGAATACTTTAATCATGTTTTACTTGTTGGTTTCCCATTGGGATCCAATGGTCACTGTGGAACCAGAATGCTGACCTAGACCTTTGCTCTGGTCCAAAACTGGTGCTCTCAACTTCATCATTTAGTCTTTTGATCTTAGACTATAAATGGAACTTATCTATAGTGCCCATCAGTTCACACTGACAAGTAAGGCCACCATGAGCAGTAGTAGTAGTAGTAGCTGAGACCTCCAGTTTCCATACCAGAAAGAGGACGATGTCAATGAGAACCCACCTCATCTATAAATAGACCAACCTGAAAGAGAACATTTGGTCCCTGTCCAGTCATATTTGCACAGTCTGATTACAGAGATGACTCGTCTCAAGGTTGCCTTATTGGGACAGATAAGGGGAGGAAGGTATCTTACAAAGACAATCCGCTGTGCCTGAAATGTGTTTGCTTTAACCTTCTATAGCAGATTCCCCTTTTAACCTTTTTTGGCCTGGTACTTTGCAGCACTTGTTCTCTGTTCATTGCATTTCATAGAATCATGGAGTTGGAAGAGGCCCCAAGGGCCATCCAGACCAACCCCATTCTGCCATGCAGGAACTCACAATCAAATCACCCCTGACAGATGGCCATCCAGCCTCTGCTTAACAACTTCCAAAGAAGGAGACTCCACCGAGGGAGTGTATTCCACTTTGAACCAACTCAAGAAGTTCTTCCTAATGTTGAAGTGGAATCTCTTTTCCTGGAGCTTGCATCCATTGCTCCATTGTGTCCTATTCTCTGGAGCAGCAGAAAACAAGCTTGCTCCCCTCCTCAATATGACATCCCTTCAAATATTTAAACAGGGCTCTCATATCACCTCTTAACATTCTCTTCTCCAGGCTAAACATCTCCAGCTCCCTAAGTCTCTCCTCATAGGGCATGGTTTCCAGACCCTTCACCGTTTTTGTTGCTCTCCTTTGGACATGCTCCAAAGTGTATCTACACTTAAATCATGAAACAATGACCTCAATCTACAAACTGACAGATGGAGAGACAGACAGATAGACATAAAAGTTTGAGCAAATTGCATTGATTTTCTAATTTGGACTAACAATTTGAGTCCTTGACCACAGCTAGAGAAGACCCATTTAAACCTATGGGATTAAAGTTTGGTATCTCTAATTTCCCCATTGCTTTGAAGAGATTCTGGTCATGGCTAAGTCTGGATCCAACCTATTGGGATTTCTTTTGCTTTCTTTTTTAAATGTATCTTAAAAACATATATAACAAAACAAACATTTAACATACTACACCTGGGACACAAAGCATCCAATGCAAAAATGACTACCATTTACCTAACACTAATATACAAACAACAAAACAAGCATACAGACAATTTTGACATCCTTGTCTCTGTCCTCTTCCCGTTCTCTGTTTATAACCCAGATATGATCATTTCTTATTTTGGCTCCATAAAGTGTATCTTCCTAACACTCAATAATGTATTTTTAAAACTTATTCCAAGCCAATTGTAAAGTTTAAACCCCTTTGTTTCTCAATATATCTTAACGGCGGGTCCCATCAGTTTCTAAAACTTTCTGATCGTCTCATTTTAAAAAAGCATTTACCATTTCTTAAGTTGAAGACATTGGCTTGAATTCTGCTTTTAGTCCCAATTTTATTGAAAACTTAAATGTTTCAATAATCTTATTATGAAGTTGTTGCTTTTTAATTGACTCTATCTAGAAGCTCTGAAAGAAAGCAACATACAAATGAAATAGATCAATAAATCATAACCTCATTAGATCAATAAGATTTACTTAAGCATTGACTCGCCATCCATCCATCATTCAATGGGTCTACTCTCAATGGGCCACAGTTTTGCACATTTACGTTTCTCATAATCCTATTCAAAGGGGAGATTTAACAACCAAATATATGCTTCCAATATATCTGTTTTCTTGAAGATCGCCTTAATCGTAAACGTATAACAGGTGGCTGGGTGAAACGGAAAGATTAAGCATCACCCCAGAAATGGCTTTCCCTTTGCATGAAAGGTAAACCGGCTCTCTGAAAACCATCTGGAAGGGATTTAGTCTTTTCTGAGCTCCCATTGTTGATCCCGAAGCCGTTGTAACTGTATCTACTTCTAATGTGGTTTAGGAAAGACTCTGGGCTCAGTAATGAAAAAGGAATTGTCCCCATAGTAACCACTTAGTATCATGAGACCCCCGGAACCAAAGGGATTTTTTTGGCAATGAACACCATTTCCTTTGAAACCGTACGCTTTGGGTTGCGGCAAAAGCGTCTCGTTCTAAGGGGGCTTTCCAGAAGGATATAGCAGTCTCTGTACTAGTTGATCTGTGTGCTTTAAAGAGAAAGGCTGTGTTTGTGTGTGTGTGGTTTGCTTAGTAATGCATTTCCCAATAGTTTGAACAACCACAATCCCACGTTTCCTAGAAATGCAATGTGCCATGCAGCAGTAGAATAGCAAGGCTAAGAAAATTCTTCTGTTTTGGGGTGGTCTGTACTGCCCCATAGTTTATTTAGCCGCAGCATTGTTCCCAGTAGGAAATTCATCCAAATTTAGAAGAAAGAAAACTAGAAATCACATGCCATTGGTTACATTGGGTTAAACATTTACCCCCGGTATATTCATTGGATGTTCAAGTATTACACCTAACATCCGTCTCTGTCCCTCGTGGTACCTATCAATCAAACCATTATCTATATGTTTGGTTTCACTGTCCTCAAACTGTTTATGCAGTACTTCCTTTTATTTGGGTTGGAATTATAAGTTAGGAGCCATTTCCAAATTGTTTACATTCCAAAACAGGTAATTTGTCTATAATTTTTAGTACTATGATTTTCCAACTCCTGGGCATAGTAAAAATTCCAATTTAAATCTACCCTCCACACCACCAATGACATTTTCCTTCTAAATCTCTAGCATTGCAAAGAGCAAGACAATGAAAACCATGGACACCTAGGACTTTATCAGATGGGGGAAATCAGGGGTTTAAATAGTGAGAATTGCAATAAAATTGTGCAATTGCAATTAGTTTTCACACACATCGCGATTAAAGAGCCATTATCCCAAGATTAAAGAGGCAATAAACAGCAACAAATCATTTGCCCCTGAATGGGGTTTACCACACGTGACGGATGCAGAAACTGGATTTAAACTGAAAAAACCCTGCAAAACAGGTTTTTCAGATGATGTTCATGGTTAACCTAAAGAGAAAGTGGAAAATACCTGCAAAAGCAGGTTGTTTTTCAGACCACATTAGTGTTAATGAGAATTCAAGTGACATTAACCCGAACGGAAACCAGACAAAACCCGCTCCTTTTTTATCTTCGGAAAATCCCGAACGTAAAAAGAGGTGGGTTCTGTCTACTTTCTGTTTTGGTTAATGTCACATTAACTGCGCCGTGTGTGAAAAACTACACACTTTTGTGGGTTTTGTCTGGTTTTTAAATCCCATTTCTGCACTGGATTTTGGCAGTTTGCCCCGTGTGATAAACACCAATGATTTGTTGCTATTTATTGCCTGTTTATTCCCGGGATGATGGCACTTTAATCGCGACATCGTGTGAAAATGTTAATCCCAATTATGAGATTTTCACACAATTCTCACTGTTTAAACCTCTAATTTTCCCATGTGATAAAGTCCCTAGAAGTCTTCCGTTTTGCTGTGTTTGCATTCCTTGGTATCTTTGGCTGTGTCTACACTGCAGCATGAATGCAGTTTGACACCACTTTCATTGCTATGGTTGCATGCTATGGGATTCTGAGGTTTGTAGTTTGGTGCCACAACAAACTACAAATCCTAGGAATGCATAGCATGGATCCATAGCAATTAAAGAGATGACGAGTTGCATTTATTCCACAATGTGGCAGCATCCTTGGTCTGAGAGAACACCTCTCTAGGAAATTCTAGTTGTCCAGTGCAATTCTATGGCCAACATCCATTGGAAGCTGAAGATAACATTGTACAGTCTGCCCTTCTCTTACACAAGGGATCTGTTCTGGACCCCTCCGCATAAGAGAAAAAATGTGGATGCTCAAGCCCCATTCAAACAAATGGGGCTTGTGCCCGTGGCGGCGTGGCGGTAGCATGCAGGGTGTATGCCATGGGAACGTGCCCCATTCATGTGAATGGGATGTGCTGTCCCTTGCGCTCCGTGCATTCCCATGCGGCTTTGAGCATATACTCAAAGCCGTGTATAGCGCATCCACATATAATGCAGGCGCACTGTACTGAAGGACCTACAAATGCTAGAGAAGTGTTCTCTCTAGGAATCTCTAGGTCTTTCAGTGCAACCACTGGCAAACGTTGGCAACAGAGTTACACTGGAGGACCTAGAGATTCCTAGAGATAACCTATGACTCCAATAACTAAATGTGCAAAAGTCAAAGCTACAAAGGTGGAGGATTGTGGTGATTTTAATGGTTCCGTTGCTTCATTTGTTTTCAGTGGTGTTCAATTAGCTGCCAAGCATGATAGCTTTTAGCACAAAGGTGGACTAAAAATGCAATAAATAAATTCCATTGTGGAGATATATGCCTTCATATAAACAAACTGACACACACAGTGTCATCTGTGACCTCTGTACACTATACACTTGTCCATTTATGACAAGAGCAGAGACATCTAGTGGTTGGAAAATACAATGTAATTGCATTGTCACATCCACAGTGTGATCCATTGTGTGCCTTCAAGTCATTTCTGACTTATAGTGACCCTAAGGGGAACCTATTGTAGGGTTTTCTTGGCAAGACTAGTCCAAAGGAGGCTTGACTTGTGACTTTTCTAAAGTGAGTTTTCATGGCTAAGCAGGGATTTGAACCCTGGCCTCCAGAATCCTAGGCTGAATCCGCACTCCAGAAATAATGCAGTTTGGCCCTGCTTTAACTATCATGCCTCCATCCCATGGATTCCTGGGATTTGTAGTCTGCTATGGCACCAGAGTGCTCTGATAGGGAAGGCTAAATATTTCACCAAATGCCAAATCCCAGAGTTTCATAGCATGGAGCCATGGCAGTTAAAGTGGTGTCAAACTGAATTATTTTTGCAGTGCAGATGGATTCCTAGTCCAACGCTCAAACCGCTACACCATGCAGGCTCTCCACCTCAATCCTAGTGAACGCTATTTGGTATTGATATAGAAGCTGACTGCTGGATTGCCACCTATATGGATATACAGGATTATATATAAGGTCAAGAGGTGACATGACAGCCCTGTTTAATATTTGAAGGAATCCATCAGTGATACCTTTATTGGCCAACCGAAATTCACAATATACTTGTTGCAAGCTTTCAAAACTCCATGCACTTCTTCCTCAGGCAAGATGTTACATCTTGCCTGATGAAGAAGCCCAAGGAGCTTCGAAACCTTGCAACAAGTATATTGTGCATTTAGGTTTGCCAATAAAGATATCACTGATAGATGATTGCTTGTATTTGTTAAATGGACAACACAGCTACCCCAAATGTTATTTGGAGGAATGTCCTATTGAGGATGAAGCAAGCTTGCTTTCTGCTGCTCCAAAGACTAGGACATGAAGCAATGGATTCAAGCTACAGGAAAAGAGATTCCACCTAAATATTAGTAAGACATTCCTGATGGTAAGAGCTGTTCAACAGTAGAAGACACTGCCTTAGAGTTTGGTAGATCCTTCTCCTTTGGAGGTTTTTAAACAGAGGCTGGATGGCCATCTGTCATAGGGAGTGCTTGGATTGTGTCTTTTGCATGGCAGGAGGTTGGATTGGATGATACTTGGGGTCTGCACCGACTCTAGGATTCTGTTATTCTGTCTATGATTCTATGAATTCTGGTAGCTGGGGCTGTTTTTTTACCTTGATTTTTCTGCTATGTTCTGCTGTGGTCCATTTTAGGACTACTGTATATACAACCAAAAAACCTGGGTCAATGTAAGTTACATACATACATACATACATACATACATGGAGCCATACACTTTCTCTGAATAGACTGGTAAAAGGCAAGAGCTTAGTCCATCCTTGGAGCACCAAAAAGAAGCATGGATCCCCTCTTCTCTCTCATCCATCCAGCCTTTAGGATGAGCGCAAACAGTTATATCTGCCAGAAATTTGCAAGTGCTTTGGGAACATTTTTCTTAACATCACCCTTTACATCCTCTGCTACTTGCTCCTAAGTTTTACCCTCGACTTATCCACAGGCCATATCAAAATCCATAATTTTGGCCCAAAACCTGCTCCTGACTTATACATGCGGTTGACTTATAGTCGGATATATACGGTAATCTGTGACCATACTAAAGATGACTGGTTGAAAAAGCTGTGGCCATTTTACGACTCTGGATTCCCCAGATGCTTTTGTTTTGCCTATGAAAGCCTTTGTTTGTGCTTGCCTCTTATAAAAGAAGAGCTTCCAGGACACCAGAGTTCCCTTTCTCTCCTCCAGTGATATGAGATGCAATGAACCAGAAACTGCAGCTGAATCACACAAGGCTTCTTGTGCGATTGCCAGACAACCTCTTCTCTCGCGCCGTCTACAAATGTCCATTGGCTCGCTGTCAAGATTCATATCCTGGCTCTTTAGCACCAAGAGTTATCCGCTCCTCACCTTTGCTTTGGGCGAGAAGGAAAAAAAAACATATACAGCTATGAAAATATTTTGGTTTGCATAAGATGACTTGCCGCCAACAATGGAATGATACAATCCATTTGTCTTCGAGGCCCTTTATCATTGTGTCAGCTTTGTGTTGCAACTCCTGGTTGGGTTGCTTCATGGAAGCCGCCTTGCTACCAACGAATGGCAAACGTGGGTGCTGCCATCTCTTGGGCATCGGAGGAATTATTGGCTGACTATAGGTTACAATATATGTCACAATTGTATGTCACAATAAATCAAGACCTGGGATTACGTCCAAATATTGCCGATGCTTTCTATAGCTCATACCTTTTCATGGGGTAAGCTGATTTAGGGCCTGAACAGACAGGCCAAAATAAAGTTGCTTCGGGCGACTTTGGAGGTATGCTGTTTAAATGATGCATGCGTCCAAAGAGGCTGGAAACTGCGCCAAAGCCATGCTCCAGTCCTAAGGTAGCTGTGTTGGCCATTTAACAAATGCAAAAAAAACTCCACCAGTGATACTTTTATTGGCCAGCCAAGATGCACAATATCCTTGTTGCAAGCCCACAAGTATATTGTGCATTTCATTTGGCCAATAAAGGTATCACTGATGGTTTTTTGTTAAGATGTATGTAGTTGAAGAAGGTCTGAATTTCAGATTATAACACTGGCATGGGGATGTTATCATGGAGATGAGATGTCTATCACTGTTAGGGGTGTACTTCTCTAAATTTCTTCTTGAAGGTGCAATTACCAACAACAACAACAACAACAACAACAACAACAATAATATCATGCCAAGAAAACTCTCTGATATGGTCACCTTAGGGTCACCATAAGTCAGAAATGACTTGAAGGCACACAATGACAGTGTTGCCAACAAGCCTTGAAGATATTCCCCGGAATGTTTTACCAAAATCCCCGGAATTCCCCAATATTTACCAGAATATTGAGTCAAAATCCCCAGAAAGAAAATAATTAAATTCCCCAGATTCCGGGGAATCTCCTGGAAATTGGCAACGCTGCACAATGGTTGCATCTGTACTGCAGAGATAATCTAGTTTGACACCATTTTGACTACTATACAATGCTATTATGGGAATTGGCGTTTGTTGCGGCACCAGAGACCTTTGGCAGGGAAGGCTAAATCTCTGAAGATCCCAGCCACAGATGCTGGCGAAACATCAGGAACAAACTCTTCTAGAACATGGCCACATAGCCTGAAAAACTCACAAAAAAGGATCTAGAAGTCTTTCAAGGAGGAGGGAGAGACTTGAAAGGACTCAGTCCATTATCATAACTTGCTGGAGAGCATCCAGTATGGCTGCAAGACAAAAAGATTCATGGAGCTAGGACAGCTGCGCAACGCTGCTTGCGCCTGGCAGCTCCATCCTGGGCCATTTGTGCATTTGATTCTGGTTCTGCCTGGAGGTTCTTCAAGTTTCTGTCCTTTTGTAACATAGGGCTGAGGATTAAGAGACTTCCGGATGTACTTCTCTTCAGTGAAAGAGCTGCAGGAATGACGCAGGCTGCTTCTCCTTTTATTTTTATGACTTGTCCTGCTGGGATTGCCAACCCATGGAAACAGATGCCAGCTTCCTCCTTTTGGGACTTTCCATGGGAAGGGCCCCACCAGAGTAGAGAATAGAAGATTATTTTTTAAAAATACGTATCTCTGTTTCAAATCAACCAGCCTTTCTCTAATAGAAGTCTAATGTGTTAGTGATTCCACGCAAGGTGTGGAAACACAACTGGTGTTCCTGGCAAACGATGAAGGAGAAATCAGACGAGATCAAACAGATCAGGAAAGAAATAATCACCAAGATCCTGCAACTTGGGTTCCATCACTAAGCACACCACTCTCTTCCATGCCAGCATTCTCTGAATGCTGGCACATATATATACTGCGCACACACACATATATACTGTGTGACCCCTTTCCAGATCCTCAGGAGTCACACAATACACACACACACCCCACTCTCTTCCATGCCAGCATTCTCTGAAGAGGCCAGCCACAGATCTTGCCAAAACACCAGTAATAAACTCTTCTAGAACATAGTCACATAGCCCCAAAACCCCACAAAAAGCGATGGGTGTTGGCCATGAAAGCCTTTGACTTCACAGTGATACCTTTATTGGCCAACTGAAATGCACCAAATACTTGTTGCAAGCTTTCGAAGCTCCACTGGCTCCTTCATCAGGCAAGATGTTACAAATCAAACAGGAGAAAAATTGGAGATGTTTGTAAGATGCCTGCATGCTGCTGTTTCTGTCTTTAGTTAAGATAGTATGGGGAGGGCATCTTTTGCAAGCCTTGACTTATTTATTGCCAAGGATGCTCCAGTATCCGGCAATCTTGGAACGTTCCCCAGACCCATTTCAAGATGATGGTTTTTCTAACTAGTCAAAGCCAGGAAATTCATTTCCATGTACAAAATTTGACCGGCCATGGAGCATTTCACAAGCCATGGCCACATCTGTTGTTTGACCTTTCGTTGCTGAGTCCAGCTTTCCTTTAGTATTAACAAAGCCATTGAGGAACAGGGGTATTATATCGGGGGAAAGGAAACATCATTTTGAGAGGAGGGGAAATACTGCATCAGATCTCACTTACAATGTTTCTCTGTTTAAAAACACAAAGAAATAAACACCTTTTTATTCAGTAAAACCACAGAGCCTCCAACACAATTGGTTCAGTTTTTCCGAGAGACTGGTTTCTTTTGTTAACTTGGAGAGCAATCAAAGGACGAGAGGCTGTGGACAAATTTGTATATTTCTCTCTTCTTCTTCTTCTTCTTCTTCTTCTTCTTCTTCTTCTCTCAATCCTTTATTCTTTCTTTTTCCATCCCTCACTTCTCTCTCCAGTTTTTAAAAGATGGATTGTATCTTGGAATCTAAGTGGAGAGGATGCTTTCTCCCCCATTTTTATCATCTTTCCTCTTATAGAGTAGTGTTTCTACTCACTTTTCAGTTAAGCAACATAGGATGGTTTATATACATCTATATATGTTAAATTAGTTTAACCTAAGTATTTTATATTTTACATGATATTTTATATATGATATTTTATATATTATATATTTTATAGTTGTTTCTCCAGCATTTCATATATATATCCTAGTCATCTGGTATAAAATATCACCACTAATTCTTTGTAAGAGTCTATCTAGTTTTCCATGTCCAACAATGCTATATCATGGAATGACTGGTGGCTCTTTTATGCCCATTTCTTTTAATAATAATAATAATAATAATAATAATAATAATAATAATAATAATAACTGGAAAACAAAATAAAATAAGTGCTTAATATTCAAAGTGGACGTTTCCATATGATCCTCATGACTGATGATTCTCAGATCCTAAGAAAATTCATAGCCAAGACTATGGGTGCATCTACACTGTAGAAATAATGCAGTTTGCCACCACTTTAACTGCCACGGTTCCATCTTACTGAACCTTGGGATTTGTAGTTTTGTGTGGCAGGCACCAGCACTCTTTGGCAAAGGAAGCAGAAGACTTTGTAAAACTGCAAACCACAGGGCTCCAGGGGATGGAGGTACAACACTTAAGTTGGTATCAAACTGCAGTATTTCTGTGATGTACTACTGGGGAACATCAGCAACTGAATCTGGGATCCTCTGCAGGGCAAAGTACATGAGCTTTTTCAAAAATGAAATGCTGTTTGTACTCATGTATAAGTCTAGAAATCTTAGTACAGTGGTACCCCGGGATACGAATTACCCAGCTTACGAATTTTTCGGGATACGAAAAAATCCCATAGGGATTTATTGTTTCGGCTTACGAAGGTTTTTTCGGGTTACGAAAAAACCTCGGCGCTATTTTCCGCCACCGGAGGGCAGCAGAGAGCTATTTTTTCCATTAGCGCCTATGGCAATTCAGGTTACGAAGGTTTTTCGGGTTACGAAATTAGCCGCGGAACGAATTAATTTCGTAACCCGAGGTACCACTGTAAAAAAAATTGACCCCAAAATCCAGAGTTGACTTATCAATGGGTCGGTGTATGTATTGCATTTTAATTCATATTAAAAAATGAGCTATCCCCTGGTGAAAGGCAAGAGTGATATCTGTCCTGGAAGCACTGACCCTCCTCTACTTTCTCATCCATCCAAGTTTATTGTGAGCTTGCTGGAATCTTGTAAATTCTTTAGCGTTCTTTTCCTTGCTCCATCCTTTAAGATCCATTGTTACATGCCTTTAGGTTTTACCCTTGACTTATCCATGAGTCATATCAAAATCCATCATTTTGGGCCCCAAAGCCTGCTCTCGACTTATACATGAGGTTGACTTATAGTTGTGTATATACAGTACTAATAGGAAGAGGACTATCATTCCTAGCACTTTGGGCTGCTTCCGCACTGGGCAGCAATGTGGAATAGCTGTGCACTTTTCAGTGCTGTTTAAGCACCCAAGGAAACATGATCTCCTTCAAACAGAAGGACCTCTTTGAGGGATGACATCTGGAACTCATGCAGTGAATTAGGGGAAAGAAACACCTTTGCATCTCTTGTGTTATAAAGGGACCATCTGGAGTGACCACAGGCTTTTACAAAATCTAAGCTACATCCATTATGGCAGGAAACGTTAACAGCAAGGTAACTTAAGAGAGACTCGTAAAGCATTATCTTCATTATTTTGCTGTTCCAAGTTAGAAGAACCAGAGACAGAGTGAACATTTATCTTCTCTTTAATCTCATCTCTAGCGTAAAGGTTCACGCTTTGGAGCGTTTCCGTCTCCAGACTTGGCTGAGCAGGCACTTTCCTCTCTTAAGCTTGGGAGGTTATTTTTTCATGCAAACAGATTAAAAATGCTATTGTTCCTTTCCCTGCTGGAACTTTTCCTGCAGAGGATTAAACCTCAACACGGATGTATTAAACCACGGATCCAGCTTTGAGGGTTCTTTTATGGAGGTTGACATGAATGGAACGGAAAAGGACACTGATATCCGATTCTCATTCAGCAGATAAATATACACCCCTGCTAAGTTGTGTTTTGGTCAACCTGTTATATGACGAATGGGTTGGAAGACGCACTGTTTGTTACAGGAATAACAAAGAGGTAGTGGCAGCTTAAGGCCTAACACATTGTAATTGGCAAAAGCATGGTTGGTTTTGTTTTCCTGTGTGGTTTGCAGCCCATTTTATCAGATGCGTGTTGCCTCACTTCATAAAACATAGCCCTGTGACTCTAACATCATCACTCTTCTTCTCCTGCATGAGTTTAAACATCTTTTCCTGCTAAAGAAGACATTGAAGCTTGGAAAGATTGCATGGTGTATTTTGTGCATTTTGCTTGGCCAACAAAGGCCGTGCTGTTTTGCATTTGGATTTTGTTGTGTTTCACTTCCCAATATTTACGCTTGAGTGGGAAGGGGATGTGGTGGGTTTGTAACAAAAAGGGTGCAAACATCTTGATAGTGATCATCTAACAGCCAGCCTTTGGGAAGTAACCTAAGCAGATTCACACATCTATTGTGATGAAAAGCTTGGGTCTAATCCAAGCATCAGAGACAGAGTTTAAACTTTGCATGAACTTTTGTGGGATGGTAGTCCACAGGAACAGGCAGAATGTAAAAATAACAATGAAATTGTCTAAATCATAGTCATTTAGCAAAGAAAAAATGGTGTGCTATTCTGACATTCCTGAACAGATGAGCTGTCGTTTTTGTTCTTGTGTGCCTTCAAGTCATTTCTGACTTATGACAGCCCAAAGTCATGAGGTTTCTTTGGCAAGATTTGTTGAGAGAGTGTGACTTGCCCAAGGTAACCTAATGGGTTCCCATGACCAAGTAGAGACTCTAACCTTCCAAGACCTGCCAGTATCCCTGCTATCAACATCCTTGCTCAGGTCTTACAAACTTAGGGTTCATTCTTTGAGTCTATCCATCTGGAAGTTAATCTTCCTCTTTTCCTTCTGCCTTCTCCTTTGCCTTTTTTAAAACAAGTCAAGTCTCTTCATGATATGTCCAAAGTATGACCATCTCAGTTTAGTCATCTTGGCTTCGAGGGAGAGTTCAGGCTTGATTTGCGCTCATACGCATTGATGTTGGTCTTAGTGGAACTTCCCACCTGCACAACAGAAGAGCCAACCATAGATTTCACATGATCCAACATCACTCCCTGTCTCCATTTTGTGAGGGACTACAGAGGAAAATGGAGATATTTGAGCTTGCTGGGGAAGGGCTGCAGAAGAATTGGCCTCTGGGCCCCATGCAGTTGTCCATCCGTGATGTAAAGGAACAACACTGCATGCCACATTGACATGGCTCCTTTTCAGAGGCTCTCAACCTTTGATCCTCCAGCTGTTTTGAACTTCAATACCTAGAAGTCTTTGCCAGCATGACCAATGATGAGGGAATCTGGGAAATGAAGTCAAAAGCATCTGAGAACCAGATGTTGAGAACCACTGCTTTACATGGGCATTCCCAGAGCAATGGAGAATCACACCATAGAGAAGTGGACTCCCCACACATCCAAGTCTGAGCATCAGTGTGGTTTTTGGAGAAGTTTAATGAGATCACTGCGATGGAAACTGAACTACTCATCCTTGGGAGAAACCATGTGCTGAACAACCAGCTTAGTCTGCACCAGTCATCATGTGGGTTTAATCATCTAAAAGCAACGTTGAGCTCAAAAGGCCATAATCTTCCCCTAAGTGTTCTGAGTCATGCGGCTGAACATCATCCATGGTGAACTATGGGGCCTCTTTCTTGTAACGTAAGCAGTGGAGGCTCACAAGAGAATCCCAGGGAAAATGAGAGAAGCCTCTAAAGACTAGGAATATTTCATTTTAATCATCTGTCATGTTTATGGAGAAATTATGACACCAAGGAATTATCGAATGCACATTTTCCAGGAGCAACGATGAGTTTTTCCTCCCTAGCAGTTTCTCAATACCTCTTGTTCAAGAACCATACTGTTTGGTGCCTTAAAAAAAAAGTAGTATATCTCTTTCTTTCTTCTCATTCTAGTTCTTTCCGGACTCTTCTCTCTTCTCTCCATTCCCCCCCTAGAAGATGAATTATTGTATAGAAGAGAGACAATACATCCAATCCATGAAGGCCGCAGGATTCTGTGAGTTGCAGTATCATTTTTCCAGGATGTGTCCTCAAATCATTTCTGACCTATGGAAACCCTAAGGTTTCCTATCATGGTGTTTTCTTGGCGGGATTTGTTCAGAGGGGGTTGTTTGCCTTCCTCTGAGAGAGTGTGACCTGCCCAAAGTCACCCAATGGGTTTCCATGGTTGAGTGGGAATTCGAACCCAGGTTTCGTGGTGTTCTGGTCCAACACTCATGACACTGGCTCTCTTAACAGTATATCATGCAATTCTCCAAATGCTATAGCCAGTTCTTAAGGAAGCTTGGTTTTCCCTGGAGACTATGGTGCTGAATGGACAGCTCAGCTTTGCCTTCACTCTGGCAACTGCAACCTTTACATGAGTGAATAGTCATGTATTTTGTCATCTTCAGTGAGTCTTTTCAGCAGAAAAGAGAATATGAACAGTTTTGCAAAAAACACAGCTCATACCAATGTGCAGCCCTGGCTAGCTGCTAATAACCCTGATGTTGTCATGTAACCAGTCTGACTTGGATATATGATGATTCTGACTCTGTATAAAATAAATCTAATTTAGAATGAGAGAAATGAGTCTTCAGGATTGGTCTTACTCTGAAACAGTTTCGGTTTGTCCTTCGAGGCATCATGATATAGTCAGACTGGCTACATATTACACTCGTCCCTCCATATTCACTAGGGTTAGGGGCATAAGACCACCGTGAATATAGAAAAACTGCAAATAACAAAAACACCATGTTTTTACCTGAGAGGACACCTCTCTAGGAGTCTTTAGGTCCTCCAGGACAACTCTGTGGTCAACATCAGCCAGACATTGACCATAGAACTGCACCGGAGGAGCTACAAAGGCCTAGTAGAGTCTTCTCTCTAGGAATCTCTAGGTCTTTCAGTGCAACTTTTAGTTAAAGTTGACCATAGAGTTGCACTGGAGGACCTAGATATTCCTAGAGAGAACATATAATAATATAATAATAATCTTTATTTGTATACCGCCCTCTGGCAAACCAATCCGGGCGGTTAACAACAGTAAAATATAAAATATGACAATTAAAAACACTTTATCCCTCCCCCCCTTAAGACAGTATTAAACAGTATAACATATTAAAAACACAATGTCAATGCATAAAAACAACAATTAAAAACTAAAAACCCTGATATCCCTCTGTTGATCCTCAACCATCTCTAAGATGGGGCCACGGGAGGAATGAGGGAATCAGGGAACCTGGGAACCTGGGCCGGGATGGTTAATCTGGAAAGGCCTGCCGGAAGAGATCCGTCTTGATCGCTTTTTTAAAGCTGTCTAATGATGTTATCTGACGAATCTCATCCGGCAGATCGTTCCAGAGTTTGGGGGCGACAGCAGAGAACGCCCTCTGGGAGGTCGCCGCAAGCCTAGATTTTAGAGGCTGTAGTAAGTTCCTCCCAGAGGACCGGAGAGCACGGGGAGGATTGTACGGGAGGAGGCGGTCCCTAAGATAGCTTGGACCCAAGCCACTTAGGGCTTTAAAGGTGATAACCAACACCTTGTACTGGGCCCGGAATCAAAGCCATGAATAATCAAATCCGCAAATATCAAATCTGCAAATACTGTTATTTCTCTAACTGAGCCAGCACAGTCTAGAGGTTTGAGCATCAGACTCCGACTCCGGACGGAGCAGGGTCTGATTCTCCATTTGGCCATGGAAGCCCACCGAATGGCCTTGGGCAAGTCACACACTCTCAGCCCCAGAAAACCCCATGACAGGTTTGCCTGAGGGTTGCCCTAAGTCAGAAACACACAACAACAACAACAACAACAACAACAATGCTGTCTTACAGCCAAGATTCAGCTGCTAGTCTGGTCTGGTTTGAGCCATCCAGTGATAGCGGGTGCCATCTTGCTCTTTGTCTTAAAGAGAAAAATAACTTGCTCCTGAACACCCCCCTCAAAAATGTGATTTACCAATTTATACTGCAATAATTACCAATCTCTTGCAATCAGGCCATATTTTATGTAAATATACATCACAGTAGATCTTGAATACTTCTCTTTTTCTTTCTCTATGTCTCTATCTCTCTTTCTTTCTTTTGTTACTAATGTTGATGCAAGTATGTGGTTTGGGGTTTGGTCTTTTTTTCTTTACCATGGTTGGAAGGTGGAAAAATTTAACTGAATCGCCCATATAGATTTCTAAGAAAAGATTCGGAAGGCTCCAAGATGCTGCCGTCAGAGTCCTCAAAAAGATCATTTCAGCCTCTGCCAGACCACCATGAATAAAGTGCTATTGAAAGAACAGAATTCCCCAACCCACCTCTTGCATTCTGCCAGTTGGAGTGGATCAGATATTCCCGGAACATGTCTAGGATTCAAAGGAAATATAGAAATGTGTTTTTTAACCTCGGTGCTATTGTAGAGAGACATTTCTCCACATCATGGGTTTCCATTCCAGAAGCTAGAAGAATTTAATTCAACAGCTGCTCCCCTGGAAAGAAAGGATTTAACTGAAGCTGAGTTCACACATGCATGATCCATGTTTGCCAGCTTCAAGAAAGGCTTTACGTGTCTACGGTAGCCATGCCTGACCAAATTTTACAAACAGAGCTTCCCTGATGTCTTTGAAAGCTGAGCCAAACCATTTGTCCATGTAGCCGAACATTGTCAACATACATAAGACACAGGTTGTCAGCCATGTTGCTCAAATGATGTTGAAGATGCCAGCCACAGATGCTGGCAAAACATCAGGAATGAACTCTTCTAGAACATGTCTACTTAGCCCCCAAACCCTACAAAAAACTATGGATGCCAGCCATGAAAGCCTTTGACTTCACTTAACCCATTAGTTAGTCTTTGTGACCATCCAACCTCAGCACTCTTCTCCAGCACCGCATCTCAAACTCAAAGGGTCACCATAATTCAAGGCTGACTTGAAGGCAGTTAGCATACACTCATGCTTCTTCATGCCAGATACTTGAGCACAATAACAGGCATAGTGCTCCTGTCCTCCTTGTGGGATTCCTAGGGGCATCTAGCTGGCTACTGAGAAGAAGAGAATGCTGAACTAAAAAGATTGCGTTGAACCACCAACATGATCCACAGGCTGCATATGGTGCTCAGGCTGTATTTGTAGCCTCCAGAGTCACTCACCAGCCTTTGCCACTGAAATCAGTGGCAGATTTGCCCCAGGATTTGGCATCAAACAACCCTGGTGAATAAGGAAGGGGGAAATATGTAGAAGCAAGCATTGCTTGTAGCAATCTGTCACCAAAAGTTGGCAACCTAGAGGAAAGTTCCATGGCTGTTTTCAATGGCTTGTTGTGCTTTCTCTCCCTGCAGATATTGGTAATGGTGGGTGAATTTGGGGAGAGCAAATTAGCTCCCAGATTCATAACATTGTGCACCCTGTGACAGATCTCTGGACTTCATCCAAGCAAGTTCTTTCATGATGTGAATTCCAGTGGCTGAGAGGAGCCATGACTCACGAAAGGCCATTCACAAGGCTTCCATTTCTCCATCAGCAAGAGGCAATGTTATTCCAAATCATCCAAGCACATGTCTGTCATGATTTATCAAGGGAGCAGTGATGGTGGGGAGTTGTCCCATGGCCAAGACTTTCGAACTGGTTGATTCAAAGTCCTTGTCATAGGTTGGTGTCCTTCATCTTACAGGTGTTTGTGAGGATGCTACATATTTGCACTTCTGTGCTCTGTCATGAGAGGAGGACATCACAAAACCACTTGGAAAAGAATATTCCCCCATGGAGACACTGGAAATGAAAAATCAACATGTTCTTCTTTACTTGCTAACAGCTGTGCTAACCATCTGCAGCATTATTGGGAAGGTTTAGAATTGCCATTCCAAACTGTGCACTCATGGAAAGAAGGGGGGAATTTTCTGCAAGTATTCATATATTTTGGTAATATTTTTTTTAAAGTTGGAAAATAATAAATATTGCAAAGCAAAATAATTGCATTTGATTTTGCAAATAAATGTAGAAACCTCAGAGGAAGAAAGGAAGGACATTTATCATCACTGCACAAAGCCTTTTGCAAAGAGTAATGTTGTTTCCTTTGCAGCACAGACATAGTTCATCAGAGACAAAGCCTGGAAAAGTTACTTAAGGAGGATCTTGTCCTAGATCCCTTTGTTAGTCCTGACTAAAGTGAGTTGTTAACTGCCTTCAAGTCGACTTTGACAAACTGCGAACAGTGGGAAAGGAAGAAGGAGAAAGAGAAGGAGAATCTATCAGTTAGTTAGTTAGATAAATCCCATTGAGCTAATAGGTTTACTTTAGTTGGGGCTAGCCAACAGGATTCCATTCATTATTATTATTAGTCTGCAAAAATAAAATTTGGCACAAAATTTTTAAAATGTGAACAGCTAAAAAGAGATGCAGTATTTAAATATCCAAACAACCTACAAATATTTCCAGATCAAGGCAGAAACCATTCTTGGACATTTCATTCTATTCTAGAAACCATTATAAAAATCATTCTGGAGCAGAATGAAATGGAAAATAATTCTGTTGGCACTGAGAGTCTCGTAGAAGGTATCTCTTTTAAATCTGCCAAGATGTATTGAGAGAAGAAAGGTGTGCCTTACCTTTGAAAGTCCCATGAACAGCCATAGTTGTGGAAGTGGAAGGGCACATGCAGTGCTTTTGCACATGGCTCTGCTGCTGCACATGGCAGCACCTAAACATTTGTTGGTGCATTTGTTTGCACATTGACATCCTGGTTCAGTTGTGCAACCTTACCATTCACCAGCACAAGAGTTGCATAGCACAAGTAACACCTATTTCCACGTGTGGGGATATATGTTATGGCACCGGATGTAGGATCTCAGCCTATCTGTCTCAATCCGAAATGAGCAAAGCGTGGGAAAATAATTCAGGTAGGATTCTGTGAAATTCAACACGGTTAAGACTGAGAAATTTTTCTGTCTCTAATCCAGAGTTTTGGCTGACTGGCATTTATTTGATCTGGAGGTCTGCCTGGGCTGCATCTGCACTAGAATCAATGTAGTTTGACACTGCTTTTATTGCCATGGAATCCTGAAATTGGTAGTTTGTTGTGGCACCAGAGCTGTCTGACTCTATATCTCACCAAACTACAGTTCCCAGAATTCCATAGCATTATGCCATGGTTGATAAAGCAATGTCAAGCTGCATCATTTCTGCAGTGCATATGCAGCCATAATCTTCCACCAACCTATTCCTGATCCACTCAGTTATCAAATGGGAAATGTATTTTGGTGTCTATCCATGCCAACAAGCATCCCGACCTTAGGTTTTAGTCAGTCCGATTATTGATGCTTTATCAGGTTCCTAGCAGCCGTTTGTTTTCATCAGCAAGGGATGGTTGTGTAATCCATCACAATCTGACACCGTCAAGCCTGCTGAGGACCATTATTCAACTTTATGAACATAGTCCCTCTTAACATTTTGTTCACAAAAGCATGTGCATGACTTTCCTCTCCCTCCGCGCCCCACTCCTTTCCACACAAGAACAACATTCATAAGAACAAAAAGAGAACTTTGAGCAGATGTTGAGGAGAAACGCTTGGAGCCAATAATACAAAAATTACGCAAATGCCATAAATCCAGCAAGAAACGAGGCATAAAATGCACTGTTAAGAAAACATCATTGAAGCTATAACCGACCTGAATTTATGGGTGGTTACTTCTGCAAATGATTAAATGCATGAATCTTACATCAAATGCTACCCAAAGCTGTATATCCATGCAGAGTGCGGCCGTAAAACCTCTCGCTCTGTGTATATATTTCACAGATTGAAAGAGTTTGCATGTGAAAACAAGGGATTTTTTCCCCTCCCGAACTGCCACAGAAAGAAATATACATGAGTGGAAAGGACATCTGAAAATGGGGGGAAAGGACACCCTGTAAAATAAATAAAGTGACAGAACATTTGCAAGGTTTCTGTGGAAGAGCTGCTAATGAAACCTCTGGCTGACTTGCACAGGCTGGAAGGCCGCATTGGTGTTTTATGGCAAATTAAGCTCTATGGCCGAAATCCAAGCTGTGTGTACATACAAAACAGCCGGACCTGCGCATGGGTTTTGTTTGTTGTTGTGTGCCTTCGAGTCATTTCTGACTTAGGGCGACCCTAAGGCAAACCTCTCATGGAGTTTTCTCTGCACTGTGGGTGCAGTGCTAAAATAATACCCAAAACCTTTCTAAAATTATTATTCAGAAGCATGTGAATATAGACACATAGGACATCTCCTCCACTACTCTCTCCTCATATCTAACTGCAGAGAAAACATGCTTTTTGTTACGTCAGACTAGGTCCAGGTTGCTCTTCAAGATCTACAGCAGATACAGGGCAACCTCAGAAAGAGGAACGTCAAGGCTTGGTATATACAATCAGACCTTCATATCCATGGATTCAACCATCCATGCCTTAAAAGTATTCCCATAAGACATAAATTCCGGAAAGCAAATCTTGATATTGCTATTTTATATAAGGATACCATTTCATTACACCATCATATTTAATGGGACTTGGGCATCTACAAATTTTGGTATCCACAGAAGGTCCTGGAACCGAACCTCATCAGATACCAAGGGCCCACTGTAATAAGTGCCTCTTGGCTGCTTCTAAACTGTCATGAGCTGAACTATTTTGTGTCTTTTCTGCTGCTGTTACTCATTATTTCCTTTATTCCTGAAATGTATTATTTCCTTTATTCCTTTATTATTTCCTTTAGGTACATCCATTCCTCACCTGGAACACCGTATCCAGCTCTAGGCACCACTGTTCAAGAAGGATATCAACAAGCTGGAATGGGAAGTCGAAGGCTTTCATGGCCGGCAGCCATAGCTTTGTGTGGGTTTTTCAGGCTATGTTGCCATGTTCTAGAAGAGTTTATTCCTGACGTTTCGCCAGCATCTGTGGCTGGCATCCATCTCACAAAAAGACTAAGCTGCAATGTGTCCAGAGGAAGGAGACCAAGATGATCTGGAAATTGCAACCTTCTGAAGAACAAGTGAGGGAGCTGGATATGTTTAATTTGGAGAAATCTGAGAGATGGCGTGACAGCCTCCTTTTAATATTTGAAGGGATGATATGTAGAAGATGTAGTAAGCATGATTTCTTCTGCTCCAGAGACTAGAACATGGACTAATGGATGCAAAGTACTGTACAAGGGAGGAGATTTCACCTAAATTTTGCTGCTCAGTGCCTTCAAATCATTTCTGACTTATGGTGAACCTAAAGTGAACTTATCACAAGGTTTTCTTGGCTGAGAGCCTGTGACTTGCCCAAGGTTACCCAGTGCCTAAACATTGCCAAGAACCTTTTTACTGTAAGGGCTGTGTAACACTGAAATAAACTGCCTCAGAAGGTTGTGGACTGTCCCTCTTTGGAGATCTTTAAACTGAGATTGAATGGGCATTTTTCCAGAACGTTTTAGTTGTCTGTCCCTGCATGGAAGGGCTTTGACTTGACAGCCTTTGTGTCCGCTTCCATCTCTAAGGAGATTATCAGATGGGGGATGAAACATCCTTGTCCCGTCCTTTTCCCATTCTCGTAGCCTGATCGCAAGAAGGTTTTAATATGATGTTGTGCTCATGTGGGCTTTATCCCATCCAGAAAACACGTTTGACCACAACCACATGAAAGACTTTGGAATGACGTCGCACGGATCCCATCATTTTCCCGTCACTGAAGCATTTTGCATTAACAGGAGTTTGCATTAATGCAATGCCACTTCAGTGGCAGGACAATAGCACTACAATCTGAAAGCCTTTTGCAGATTGCAGTCAAAGATGGGATAAGGACAGGGGAGTGATCCCATCCGTCTCCCATCCCCATGCGATAATCTCCTAAGATTCTGTGATTCTGTAAAGAAAAAGATGAAAATGTGCTCTCCCTTCTGTTCACTCCCGCCTCCAAAGATATAAAGAAGGAAGTCAAAGGCAAGAGAAAAGAGAGGTGCCTGCTCTTCCAACAGTCTGCCAAAAGCAATCCCTCCTTTTCATTTCATAGTACGGTCGCCTTGCTCCATTTGATCTCTTATGGCCAGCATGGAAGCTTCTTCACAAAGTCATCTCTTTTGCTTGATCAAACTCCGTGTGGCCTCCAGGCTTTATTTTTCATACAGCAGATAATAATAATAATAATAATCCTGCCATCCGTCATTTGCAATTGCTTTTACATGACAGATCTCTCCCTCGCTGGGCGTCAGTGGTTTGGCGCAAAGCCTTGCAGAACACATTCTTGTGCACAACCGCATTCCCACTGGAGCAATTCCTAATTTTAGCAGATGGACAGAATGTACCGCTTTGCTGTCCAATTCAATATTTTGGGCACAAACCGGTGCCCGAATTTTATCCTGAACTGAATGAATGGAACCCCCTTTTCTCCTTTCCAACCCACTTTTCCCATTTCCTTCCCACATTTTTAAAATTTTAGGCAAGAATGGGAATCTTTTCAGGTGCTGTTGGGCTGCACCTTCCAGTGGCCTTATTTAGGTTAGCATAGGATGCTGGGAGCTGCAATCCAATGACTTCAGGAAGGATGCATGACTTCCACCTGTGATTTACAGACATAGGAACCTGGCTTGAACATTCAGGATGAGCAAAACTGACAAGAAAGGCTGCAGTGTGTAGCACACAAACCTTACAATGGTCTCCTCCAGTCTGTGTATATGTATCAGAAGGGTCCAGTATTTGGCTCTGTAGTTCTTGGGAACTGTTAAAAAAATATACCCAAAGAAAACTGGACCTAGATTGTCTTCTGGAAATTCCCAGCACCAGCTGCAGCATTTCATTCCCACCATCAAGTGAGTTTCCTTTTTAATTCTGAGACATATGACAACAACAAAAAATATCCTTCTCTTCCTCTCGTTTCTTCTTTTTAATTTTTCTTAGAGTTGCAGCAGATGTTGTACAACTGTTCAGTTGCTACTTGCATTCACAAGTCCACTTATGAAGGTCTAAGGGCTGCATATGCACTGCAGAAATGACACCACTTTGACTGCCATGGCTCAATACTATGAAATTCTGGGAACTGCCAGTTTGCGAGACATTAAGCCTTCTCTGTCAGAGAGCTCTAGCTCTACAAGAAACTACAAATCCCAGAATTCTATAGCATTGAGCCATGGCAATTAGAGTCGTGTCCAAATGGATTATTTTTGCAGTGCGGATGCGGCTTAAGTCCCATACTGCATTCCAACTATTACTTTTTGTATTATTTGATAGGGATTTTGTTTTTTGTTTTTTAAATGTAAGTGATAGGAGAATAGCAAAAAATATGGAAAATTCAGGTCAAAATGATATACCTTTACAAGTAACTTTAACAAGTAACGAAAAACACAATGGCTAGCAATGGATTATAGGTAGGATCTATTGCACCACTCAGGCTCAGCATCATGGTTCATCACAAATGGCCATTTTGTTCCTCTGTGCTTGTTTTCCATGACTTTTAAGGACAGAAGCAACATGTCCCTTGGTGCTGTTTTTGTCCCTTGGCTTTTCTTTCCATCGACTGATCTTTCCAGATTCCTGTTGTGCAATTGGGTTTGATTTCAGAACATTATAAAACCAATTTCCTTCTTTTGGGGGACTTGCTCTTTGCTGTGTCAAGGCTCAGCCGTGACAAAGCAAATTGAAAACAAAGTTGTTGTTGATGAGTTATTTGTTGTAAAATGGGTGATGACTCTTTATTTATCCTAAAGTTATCTCTATGAAATGAGATGATACAACAGATGAGTGGAAGAAGGTCAGTGTTGTGCAAATAACTATCTTCTTTGTCATGAGTTACAGAAATCCAACTAACAATACACCAAAACAAGTAGCTCTTCAGGACTGTACCAAAAGGATATATATACTGTATTTCCTTTTATTGTAACCCACCTCCATCCATAGGGAAAGGCAGGCTAAAAATAAACATCATTATTATTATTATTATTATTATTATTATTATTAAGAGAAATCATGGAATGGAACTTCAAGAGGTAATTGATATGGAAAACAGTATTAAAATACTAAGAATATTCACTTCAGTTTTTAGAATCTGGGGTTTATCTTCACATGGCTCTTTGTTCCATGGGTCCTTCGTGTTGCCATCTCTTTTATATAACTCTTCTCTGTCTTTTATCCAACGTCTTTTTATTCCTTCCTGGTCTTGAATTGTGTTATTGATATTGTCATAGACCATCCTTTTTAAATAAGAATTAAAGTACAGTACTTGCATTGATCCGTGGATAAGTCGAATCAGGTTTTTACTGTTGTTAACCGCCCGGATTGGTTTGCCAGAGGGCGGTATACAAATAAATATTATTATTATTATTATTATTATTATTATTATTATTATTATTATTATTATTATTATTATTATTATTTATTATTGAGGTCAATTTTTTGACTAATATTTCTAGACTTATGCATGAGCATACAACGTAGTTACTACTTTCTTAAACAAGGTTAAGTGTGCCACGTTCTTAACTATGGCTAAGTTTACTTCTTTCTTAAGGTTAAGTGTGCTACATTCTTCGAAATGTTTAATGTGCCCTATTCCTTTACATACAAGCCATCCTGATCGCAGCTTGAACTCAGCTTTGACATTGACTCCTGGAGGCTGAGAGACTGAATATACATATAAACTAGAAGTAAAATAAATTAAAATACCCAATTATTCTATATGTGGACAAATAACCATGTGTCTCCCCTGGATGTGAACCCTCATGCTCCCTGCTTCTACTCTTTGTCCCTGCGAAATGTCAAGCTCCAAGCAATGCTCCCAACCTGTGGATTCCCGAGCACCTGTTTGTCGGGATTAATCTGATCCCAGTTTTGATTACATGCATCTTCTATGCGCCTTGGGCTATACTGGCCTATGTTTCAGAGCTAGATGGCCCTGGCTTCGGAGGGACAATGCAACCAAAGCTGGCAGGTGCAAGAAAAAGACACCTGAGCTGGGGAAAAATAAGATTTCAGAAATATTAGAAAACAAATCCTTGGAGCTTAAGCCCAGCTCTGCAGGCAGCTGGAAGGGAGCACAAAGGAAGCTGAAGAATCCAGGGATCTTAGCGGAGCAGCTGTGCAAAGAAAGGTGAGTGAATGACTGAGCAGACCTTAAGGAAGAGTGTAAGTAGCAGAAAGCTATACTTGACTTGAGAATATATTTGCCACATCGTCCCGTATCTCGATAGGCTATTTCCATGCCTCCATCAGTGATTTGGAAAGCTATTTTCTAGATCACAAATCTCAGGATCCCCAAGCGTGATGGCCATTTGGCACACAGGTTTAGGATTTCTGGGACCTGGAATCCAGAAAAATAACCTTTTTGCAAATTCTATACCCAACAATTCCTATAGTAGAAAGTAATGCAAATAAGCCAAATCATATGTTATTGAAATAAACACATACTCTTCTCTTGCTTACCCATGTTCACCCATGCTGCCATCTATGCTTTCTCCCTCTTAAGGGATTTTCTTGGCAGAATTTGTTCAAAGGTGGTTTGCTTTTGCCTTCTTCTGAGAATGACAGAGCGGGTCACCCAATGGGTTTCTGTGGCTAAGCAGCGATTCGAATCCTGGTCTCCCAGTTTAGTAATAATAATAATAATAATAATAATAATAATAATACAGTGGACCCTTATCTTACGCGGGGGATCCATTCCAGACCCCACCCCCAACATTAGCCGAAAAACATGTATGCTCGATATAATGGGGCTCATGCTTGCGGTGCAGCAGAGCACATGTGCCTTGGGTGTGTGTGCGCCATTCATTCCTTTGTTGCCACGTATAGTGCGCCCACATAAGGCATGGGCGCACTGTAATATGTATTTATATCCCGCTCCTCCGAGCGATCAAAGCGTCTTACATTAAAATAAACCAATGAAATACAATATCAATACAATATCATCTAATAACATTATAACCCTAACTCTCCCATTGGTAATGATAAAATACAATTAAATTATCAATTATTAAAACAAGCATTAATAATTAAATAATTAACAATTGTTGACAATAACCAGAGCAGAGGAAACTAGGTGTTCGTCAACAACCAGTCACAGATTGTTGGGATATTGATCTTACACTTAGTCCAACGCTCAGACCCCTACACCAATTTGGCTCTGGAAAAGACAAGATTCATTAGAAAAGACAATATTACTTGTTAAGATGGAAGGCATCAGGAAAAGAGGAAGACTGCATTCCAGATGAATAGATTCAATCGAGAAAGCCATGGCCCTGAATTTGCAAGGCCTGTTGATGACTGTATGACCTGGAAGTCTCTCATTCATGGGTCCAAAGCTGACTTGAGGGCAAATAACAACAATTATTATTACTATTACTATTATTTTCTTATATCCCGCCTTTCTCCCAGTATAGGGACTCAAGGTGACAAATGTGTCCAGCTATAGGAAAATAGCTTTACGCTTTGCTACTGTTCCACATTCTTCCACCAGCCAGGAATGGATGGGAGATTATTGTGAATATGTCTCTAAGCTACATCTCCTGATGCAGGATCACAGTCTATGTTTAAGAAGCTACAGCTGTCTTCAACCAAAATATTAACAGAGAATCCTTTAATATATATATATATATATAATTTCTTCTGCCACATTTCAACTGGCCTGACTGTGTCAGTTTGCATACCAAACACAGCTTAGGAATTTGGTTGAAATGCAACTATTATCAAAAGCACCCCGTAACACGGCCCTGTGCCAAAAGCAATGCCACAAAATACTTTATAAGTTTTACATACGCACACATACACACGTAAAGTAAACTGGGAGCAGAGGAAGGTTAGGCTTCTTTAGCTGGAATAATCAACAAAGCCGGTGTGATGTGAAGTCGAAGGCTTTCATGGCCAGCATCCATAGTTTTTTGTGGTTATGTGCCCATGTTCTAGAAGGGTTTGCTCCTGGTGTGACTCATTTGAGCGGAGCTGGGGGATTCCTCCTTAACTGGAAAAAATAAACACGGTGGGAAATACTTTAAATATTAAAAAAAGGGGGACTGCCAAATTATACGTAACCCTCCATGATATTTCACGCTTTGTCGGCTCTGCAAATAATATTTGCGCCGGGTTTTTTTATGGGGTTATTCTAGAAGACCCTAGCCGACTGACGGAGACACACAAACACATCTCTTTTCTTTCAGCTCCACAAAAAAAATGTGGAACTCTTCTGTTCTTGAACCCCTTTGCTGACCTTTTAGAAAGAAAAAAAGCAGACACTGACCTTCTAAAATATCACCTAAGCTAATATTGGGAAGTCTACTTCACTAATAACACACACAACACCACCCTTCAAAAAAAGCGTATGCCAGATCTAATTTGACAAACCTGGGGAAACGATCATGTTCAGACATGTCCAGACAAATCAGGGACCAAAGTTATGATCAGTTATTTATTTTAATGAATTTTGTTTGGTAACCTATTTTTGAATAGGACTTCTTAGTCACCCTTTACATCATTTCATCCATTTTGGACAAATCTGCTCTAATGAGGCTAAACTGGATTTAACACTATCGACCCATTCCCACTTACTGTTAAATCGGTGTGCAATCCGACGTCGATGATCGATTCAACAGCTGGCGTAGTTCCCACCACTTTTGCCCCGATCTCATTTCTTACCTCTAAATAATCCACTTGTGGTTCCTTCCTGACTGAATCCTTCAAAAGTTCCGTTCACGCCGGCCGAAATTAAATCGATTCGATCTGCATCGGTTCACGCTTGCGCAGATTCGATTTATCGAAAAAGAAGCAGGGGGAAATCCGCAATCAAAAAAGACGCGGAAATTAAATGGGTCTAGTGCATGGCCCCCAATTGTCCGAATCGCTCATTGATTGCAGTTTAGTGGAACCCAGGGTTGTCTGAACCAGTTCAAACCAAGTCACGATCCAGTTTAAAAATGAGTGGGAATGGGCCTAGAGTTTCGTTTTAACGTTTACACATATCTGCAACTCTGGCTGCAACCCAACACATAAAATTTTAAATGGCATGCATCCTCTGGATTCGGTTGTTTCACTAAAAATGTAGAGTGGCATGGGCTGGACAGTGTCGTGTAGTGGTTTTGAGCATTGGGCTATGCACCAGGGTTCGATCACCCGCACAGTCATGAAAACCCCACTGGATGACATTTCATTTGTCAACAGTCTCTTCCTCCTTGTGTTCCAATTGAGGACAATCCTTTCACCCGAACTCCCTTGGCCTGCAGGGTGACACAGAGGAGCACACTTGCTCCGGAGTTCCCTTGTGGTATGGTTTATTTGTCTGGAAGAAGTCTATCTCTTTTGGCTGTCCAAACACAGTCACACCCGGGCCTTGTCCCAGCGTACATTGGTTTATCATATCTGGTACTGGAGGAGAGGTCAGGAAAACCTACAGATATGAGTGATGGAAGGAAAGATGGGGGAGATGTTCAACCAACCCACATTCATCTTTTCCTGCACTCTTGTCCTCTTGAGATTTTGAGAAAGGAAAGAATTATCCTTCCGAGCCCAATATGCTGCTCTGGTTGATAACGTCAACGACTGCCGACGAATACGCCCGTTCTTCATTTCTTAATCCTGTCCCTCTTTCAGGACAGAACATGCCAAAAGATGGTTGTTTCGTAGCCGGGACAGGCGCATGGCTGATGTATCATTCCACACCGAGCTTTACGTCAGTGTACTTAAAAGGGAAACCCCCGCGGCTGAATTTCACCCAGGAAAATTTCCACGAATAGCATCTTTCTCGACATGTTGACCATCTACTGTCCTGAAGTTGACTGTTCCAACCTCTGTGTCCAAACAGACTTTGGGATCATTAATCTGGCCAGCAGAGAAGTGAAAAACTTACCAAGCTCCAAAAAAGGCTGTAACCACGTCGTTCTGAATGTATCATATGTTTAAAAACCTAAAAGAGCTTTTTAAGAGTGGGGAACTTATGTAACCCAAGGGCCCCTCTGCTGTAGGCAAGCGATCATCTATCCATTAAAATGCACGATTATCAAACTCAGCTGAAGAGTAGTTTTGTACAGCTGGCCCTCCATATCACGGATCCTTTATCCAGGCTTTCAACTACCCATGGCTTGAAATATTCCAAAACTATATAAATTACAAAAAGCAAACTTTGATTTCTTATTTCATAAGGGACCGCATCTGACTAAGTTATTTAATATAATTGAACCTGAGCATCTATGGACTTGGTATCCGCAGGGAGTCCTGGAACCAAACCCCAGCGGATACCAAGGTCCCACTGTATTCAAATCCTGAAAGAAGATGCCTAATTTGAATCTTCTAGAATAAAGAAACATGGGAGAGATTCCACACATGTAGTCAGAGGTTCTCCAACCTTTGGTCCTCCAGATGTTTGGGACTTCAGTTCCCATAATTCCTGATTATTTGGCCATGTTGGCTGAGGCTTCTGGGATCTGAAGTCCAAAACAAATGGAGGACCAAAGTTGAGAACTACTGCTGTAGGTATTCTAAGCCCATTGTATACAGGAATGTTCTTAGGATCCTTAGGTCTATGCAGTGAATCTTTCACCGCTGAGTAGCTCTAAAGTTCTTTCTTGCTGGGGCTGCCTCTTTCTCCATTTAGACCCCAAAATGATGGGTTTCCATCCTGCTGGCCCAACCCAGACGTTTATAACCTGCCCTGTAAATCAATCACGGAAATTTTTGCGAACCAAAAACACACAGTGAAGGCCAAATTCTTCCCTCCCTCTACTAACTCATCCCTCAGTTGGGCCATCCAACCTGCAGCAATGCGCCAGAGGTAGAAAACAAGTCAGTTGTGGAAAGGTGCCCACAAAAGATCATGCTGAATCATGGGGAAGAGATTGCAGAAAGGTGTTTGCAACTGCTCCAGCTGACTCACGCAAGGCGATTGTGGAGAGCTTGCAATGGCTTGTGTCACTCATGCAAAGTCAGTTGAATAATGTTGTCTTTCAACCTATTCTGAGTTGCTAGAATAAACACTAGAAGACAGAGTCTCTATTGGCAGCCTTACCTGACTCAGATTTCAGAGAAAAAACTGAAAGCACATACAGAAGGAGGCAGCCACTTGTGCATTACAAGCTGTAATGCAAACCCATGCTCCAATCCTCATCTTCGCTGAATCACAACATCACTTCTGGCCTACAAGCTACTCAAAAAAGATTGGGACCAAGAGGAGATTTTGGGCATATCCAGAAAATTCTGAAATTTGTAAGGAATCCACAGAGAGAGAGAGAGAGAGAAAGGAAAGCTAATTCGGAGAGATGAAGCATTTGCTGTGACTTCTCCGGGTATTACATCTGACATGTGAATATCAAGGGAAACAAGTATGGAGAATGGCTTATGGCAGAACTGTGAACAGGTCCTAACGTTTACATCCACTGTCTGAGACAGACAAAGACAAGGGCAGTTTTGAAAAAGGCCCTACTAGAAATTGAAAAAGTTACTTTTGGGACTATAGTTCCCACAATTCCCAGGCTTGCCATGCTGGGGAGGATTCTGGGAGTCTTGTAATAAAGTAGGTTTTCCAAGTCCCCCTAAGAACAACACATCCCTGGGACAGACGAAAAGGCCGGATCACCCTCCACTCTCTGTTTCATGGGCTCGTCCTACCGTTTTATCGAATTAAGTCCCGTGGAGTGCAGTGGGACTGTTGTTGTTGTTATTGTTGTTGATGTGGCCGCAAAGTCGTTTTAGACATATGCCGAAACTAGGGGGAAATAGAGTTTCCCTTGGCAAATTCCTCACAGAGGATTGCCATTGTCATCCTTTGCGGATGAGGCGCATGACTTGTCCAAGGTCACCCAGTGGGATTTGAACCCGGGTCTCCAAAGTCATGGTCCAACACTCAACCACTACACCATGCTGGCCTTTCCCAGATAAGAGGGTTAGGAGTTCAGCCAAAAAGTTACATTTTCGGAACATAAGAGCCACCTTGAAGCTGGATCCGACCAAACTCCTGTGTAATCTGACAATAAGTCCCTTGCACTTCAACGGTATTTTTAAACATAAGCTAATCGAAGGTGGGAATTGTGCAGCCTCCCAAAAATGGAAGGGTTGCAGTTCCCAGCATTCTTCACATTGGCTATGCTAGCTAGGACTGTGGAAGCTGCAGTACCACAACAAGAAGTCTGCAAAGAGTGCCATCTCTGCCCTTAAATACATTGCTAATTCCAACGTAGGCACACTAAACAAGCGGGATTTCCATATGAGTTGCTTGCCATCCATCCAGCGATTGATTCAATAAGTCTACGCTGGTTGGGACAAGCAACTGGGTGTAGGCCTGAGACATCAAATGCCTTCTTCAAAAGGCAACAGTCCTCCATCTCAAATCCCAGACTGAAATCTGGTCATGGCCACCATCGCCATAATGAAAGCAGGGTGGCAACTGGCAAGTCGTCGTCTGCAGATGTTCTCAATAAAGAGTCACCCCATTTGTCTCTGCTTGATTCCCACATTTCTAGTCCTAGGAATCTGGAATGAGAGAAACATTGACTGAAGACCTGGCATGGTGCCTTCGCCAGAAGCTCTACTGGTTCCTGTCCTCAATTCACTCCAACCTTTTTTAATTTTCCGGTGCTCACTGACGTCAATGTCCATCCCGATCATGCAGAACTGCCTTCTCTTTGTCTACCTACCAAGTTGCCCTTAGGATCTGTGACAAGGTCTGCCAAATTTGATAAATGCCTTGAGCAAAGGGAAAGAGGAAGAGAAGGAGGACCAGATGATCCTTTTTTTAAAATGGAGAGGCCCAGCCTTGGGCACTCTGTTGGAAAGGGCAAACAAAGAAGGTCAAGTTGTACTGGCTGGCAATGGACTGTACTTGTCAAATGAGTTTTGAAGGAGCCAGAAGCTGCGTTATCATGAAAAGTCCCGCAAAGATTTCTGCCTTGGTCTAAGAGAGTTTATGGGGTCGTTCCAATGATGTTTTGGCAAGGAAAGCCTAATTGGAAAGCATAAGTAATAACTAATGCTTGGCAGTGGATTCCATGAGGCTTTCTCTTCTCCTTCTGCCTCTCCCAAGCTCTTCTCCTCTTCTCCTCCCTACCTCTTTCTTTCCCTCCTACTCTTCTTTATGTTGCAATGGCTAAGTAGGCAGTGAACTGAAGTATCTCCTATGATGTTAAATTGGAATTCCCATTAAACTAGATGATATAAGAGGATCATGTGGGTCAGATCAAGGGCTTCGTGTTTCTGTGGCTGGCATCTTCAGAGGTAGGATGATGCTGGCGCAAGTTCAGGAATAAACTCTACTAGAACATGGCCCCCTAGCCAAAAAGCCCACTAAAAACTATGGATGCTGGCCATGAAAGCCTTCACCACATTATATTAATAATATCCTTCTGTTCATACATGGGCTAACAAGCTGTTTCTGGAAGATCTCCAGAAGAATGGGAGGTCTACTGCATCCTCCTATTCATGCTCCTCAGGATGGATAGGGACAGGTATCCTGCTTCTGAGAACTGATGGTGATTTGTAGTCATCTGCTGACTTGGAGACGTTGACGCTATCCTCCAGGAATATATCCGCTTTTCATTTATGGCCATCAGGGCTGGGAGGATGGGAGTGAAATCCACCGCTTAACTTGTGCTTGTTGGTACCCCCAACATTGCGCCATTCAACTCAAGGGACATGTAACATGCTCAGAGCATGCTACACATGTGGAAATTTAGGGGGTGCGTCTTGGCCATGATAGCTATGGAATCATAGAATCCTAGACAATGGAAGCTATTGTGGGGTCATCTAGTTCCATTCCCTACCATGCAGGAATGCAAAGCTACAGCGCTTCTGAAGATGCCCATCCAAACTCAGTTTAAAGACCTCCAAAGGAAATCGAGGAACAGTTCTTAAAGTAAGAAGTTTAGGTGGGATTTCTTTTCTGTAATTTGCATCCATTGAATCCGGTTAATTTTACATAACTGTGCTACCCTCAGGATGAGGAAGAGTATGCATAAACTTCTTAGACGTTTCTCTACTGCATTTCATTTTATAAGCCAGATATTTGAGGGGGGAACGTACTTTTATTTAGAATCCCCGTTTTGATTTGCTAATATTTAGCTTCGGGGAATCGCGTGGTTTATTTGGGGATGACCTTTTTATAAACGTAGACCTGTCTCCCCAGCGGCAGTCCTGAAGGCAGCTTTTTCTGCCACAGTCAAGGGAACCCTCACTGGACAATCCTCCTTAGTTTCTCTTTAAACAGACCTTTTTCGAGCCACACGCTTTAAATGGCGCAGCCTTCGAAACTGGCAGCCCCATTCGCTCTGGGGTTCTGCTAGTGTATTTAAAAAGCCTGGATCAAAAATGCAAAAAGGGGGGCAGGCGGAAAAAAACCCCCAGAGGTTTTCCGCGCAGGTCTGCCGTCCTTGAATGCCACCTTCCGAGAACACGGCCACACAAAACCCTTTCCTTTATTTATAGAGATTGTAGTTATATAAAAATTTTGGCATATTTCTGTCTGATAAATAAAGCGCTCTATTACATCTTGTTAGACTGGGATTTTGGATGATTAATTTTTTAGATGAGTGTAATGTTGGGATACAGGGGCTGCAAAAGGAACGGTAGGGGGCTGCCGTTTTATTAGGCTCCTTCGAGACCAACTCCTGCCGTTGCCAGTTTTAAAAGGCGTTGTGCGTCTATTCCATTTCTGTTTCCTTGACTGTGCATTTGTGTCAAGGAAAAGAAATATGGAAGAAGTATAGGAAGGTTAGGAATGGAAACAGCAGCAGCCAGACCTCTTGTAAAATTCCATGACTGAAGAAAGGCAATTGCACAATAAAAGCGTTGTCTGGAACACTTGTTAACGTTTGTTCCTATGCAATTATGACACTTTCAAGCCATGCAAGATGCTTTGGTCAAGAGGAATCAAAAGTACTCCTGCTCCCAGAGCAAAATTGTATTATCAGGAATCCTGCATTCAGTTCTAGTGAGGATGATAAGAGGTGCTGAATGTCTTCATTTGTCCAAATTGCCTTACAAGGATAACACCTTCTAGTTCTTCTAAGGAGAGATTGCCTCAACTTACTTCCCACCTGGATCCTTCTGTCTTTCTCACTTTGCTTCCCTGCCCCAACAGGCCTGTTGCATACAATCGTGTTGCTGGAAGACAAAGAAGAAAAGGCGGAGGACAACACGGTGACTGCATGTATTCTTAACTAAGCCCTTCTTGGAATTTGAAACACAAATTAGGATATATGACCCCCTGAACTCCAGACAAGGTGCATGAGAAGAGTACATAGTGTCAGCGTTAGGCTGTTGCAATCTCAAAGGAAATGAATGCATGCCTTACACCTGTCATGGCTTCTGAAAATATGTTTGCAAGGGGTTATGATATCTCTGGGAAATTTGTGGATACATGAATAACCAGGAGTGCTGTTACATGCTAATTTTCTTCTAGATCAGTGGTTCTCAACTTTTGGCCTTCCAGATGTTTTGGACACCAGTTCCCATAGGGCTTGGCAGATGAGCAGCTCCATGCTGCCCGTCTTTGCCCCGCATCGTTGCCGTAGCTACCAAACAGTGCAGTAATGATGCACTGCAGGAAAGAAGCTGCCTAGAGTGGCTTCTTTTTTGTGGTGCTTCTTTTTTGTGGTGCCAAATGGCACCACCATGATGCCACTTTCTGCGAGTGACATGTGCACACTGCACGGCACATGCGTTATGCCATGATGGTGGCATCCTCGTGGACTAGGACTGCTGGGCATATAAATGCCCAGCCTTGTCTAGCCCTATTTCTCCGGGAGGACGCTGCTAATCGCCTGTCTGTACCGGGCCCATAATTCCTGACTATTGGCCAAGTTGGCTGAGGCTTCTGGGATCTGAAGTCCAAAGCAAATGGAGGACCAAAGGTTGAGAACCACTGTTCTATATTAAACACTCACAAACCCTGAAAGTGCCCAAAGCCCTCCTACTACAAAAATCCCAGCCCCAAATAGTTTTGTTGTTCTTCACTGCTACCAAGTTGACTTTGGCCTATGGTGACCCTATGAACAAAGGACCTCCAAGCTGCCCTATCCTCAACCGCTTAGGTCTTGTAGACTCAGGGCCACGTCCTCTTTGGTTATGTCTATCCATCTGTAATGTGGTCCTCCTCTCTTCCTACCTTTCCAAGCATTATCATCTTTTCTAAGTGAGTCCTGCCTTCTCATCATGTGGCCAAAGTATGACAGCCTCAATTTTGTCATCTTGGCTTCTAGAGAGATTTCATGCTTCATTTTTTCTAGGACCCATTTGTTTCTCTTTTTAGCAGTCCATGGTATTCGTAGAACTCTTCTCCATCACTGCATCTCAAATGACTTGATTTCCTTCCTATCAGCTTTCTTCACTGTCCAACTTTCACAACCATAGATAGAAATGGGGAACTACTATGGCTTGGACTGTCCTAACTTTAGTATTCGGTGATATATCTTTGTACTTCAGGATCTTGTCTAGTACCTCCAAGTCCTAGTCTTGTTCTGAAATCTTGACCACAATCTCCTCTTTGATTCGTGATTTAACACAGAAAATCTTGAACTATTTCAGAAACCGAAACCAGAAGTGGCATCACATCCCTTGCTTACTGGTTTCATTCAGAAGGCTTTTGACCCTTAAAGCCTTCTGAACAAAACCATTGAGGCAGATCTAGCCCAAGCCAACAAACAAACAAACAAATGATAGGCTGAAAGTCAGGTTTCATTCTCAAAGTTTTTATTTCCACAAATGTCATAAATCAAAAATAGCAAGAAACTGGGCTTCTTGTTTTTGTTTTTGGTATTGCTATTTTGCCGGAGGGCGAAAGGAAAAATCAGATTGGAAACCCAGAAACCCAGCCAATGAAGGAAAATACGATCATGCAAAGCTAAAACAAAGCCATTTACAGTCAACTTTCTTTTTACAGAGCAAGTAGTAAAAAATACACCATTTTTCATAGAAAAAAAAAACAAAGCAAATATACAAAAACTGCAGGCTCTTACTGCCCACACATAAGGTCTACGCAGTTTACTATAGGCTTAAGAAAGAGTAACCTGAAAGGAGAATGGCTGTTCTTGGCACAAATGGTTTCATATTGGAATGCACCCACTAGGATATTCTTGATAAAATGATGGCTGTCTCTCCATTTACCCCTTTCCTATAGAAAATGCAAATGAAACAAAGGGAGGTATTGTGGTTTTATATTAATTGGCACTGGGAGGTAATGACTTCTGCTAAGCCCAAATGCACTATTGATGCCACAAAAGACTCTATGGAGTTTATCACACAGGACAGACCCCATGCAGAAATGGGATTTAAAAATCTGGGAAAAACCCACAAAAATGGGTTGATTGTCAGACATGTCAGGCTTAATAAGCAACAACGCAACATTAACCCGGATGGAAACTCGGCAAAGCCCGCTCCTTTTTACTTTTGGGGATTTTCCAAAAGTAAAAAGGAGTTTCGTCTACTTTCTATTCGGGTTAATGTTGCATTAATGCTCATTAACCCTTACGTCATGTGAAAATCAACCCACTTTTGCAGGTTTTGTCCACATTCTGTTTGGGTTAACCCTGACGTTGTCTGAAAATCTACCTGCTTTTACATTTTTTTCCAGTTTAAATTCATTTTCTGCATGGGATCTGTCCCGTGTGATAAACTCCTATTTCATGTTTGTATTCCAAACAATTTAGGGATCCAGTTTTAAAAAAGAAATAAATAAATCTGAAATCCTTTAGCACACCCTTAAAGGCCTCACTGTATACCACAATGGCACCATCACCATGGACCAAAGTTTGTTGACCCCTGGTCTTTGGTAAGGCCCTTCTGTGGCATCATACCACCCAGACGCATCCAATCTCATTTGGTTTTACAAGCTAAGCAGCATCAGGCCTGGTTGGTATTTGGATGAGAGACCCCTGAGGAAGACCAGGGATGTGCAAATAGGCAAGGATCCTGCCTGAAACTCCAGAAAGCCATGGTACACTGTCCAACTTTTCCTGATTTGGTGGGGCGAGTCCCAATTAATCCTCTGCCATCCCACTTTTCCAGCTGCCTTTAAAATGTCCCAGTTTCTCTCTCCCCTTGCCCTCAGCTTACTTCAATTCCTGCAAAAGTGCAAAAGTAGTTTGCACTCAACTAACTCAGTAGAAGGTAGAGAAGAGTAGGGGCCATTATCTTGCCCTTCCCAGTAGGCTCATGCAAAAGCAAACTTCTGCAGCATCTCCGACTTTGTCTATCTTTCCTCATCAATAACTTTTCCCATCGGACCACACTCTGATGTTTCTTGGCCACATATATCCCACTCTTCATCTGTGAAATGTTGGAGAGTATGCCATGGCTTCCAGTCAGAGCTGACCATACTGTACTAGGACTGAAGGTTTGATTCACTGTTAACACAACTTCCTGCATTTCTATGCTTAGCGACTTCCACTAAAAAGTCCAAGTTACTTAGGAAATGAATCAATTCCTTTGGGATAATTCCTTGAGCAAAATGAAGGTGGGCAGAAGACTGTCCATCCCAAAGTAGCACCATTGGAGCATGCAGCATGGCTGACAATTTGTCCCTTATGTCCATAACAAAACTTATCTCAGACAATTTGATCACTGGGGTGAGAAAATGCATGTCTGGGTTTTTAAAAAAGACAAACCAACAATGACAACAACGACATTTTACACTGTAAAGCATCCATTTCAATAAATAGCAATTTTACGTTCAAATCCTAGTGTTTTGTCGTTTTGTAATATGGCTTGAAATCAGAGTTTGGTATTGAACAAAAATATATCCAGACTTGCCCTGAAACAGATGCATACGCAAGCTCTTTGGATCTCAGTTATGGAAAGATTTCTCAAGGTTTCATAAGGAAAATGGAATGATAAAATTGTTGAAATCAAAAGCAGAGGTTGGTAAACTCCAGAGGTCCAGGGCCACAATGAGTCACACACAGACACACAAAACTGGAAGTGGCTGAGGGTACACATCTGGTCTTAAAAACAGGCTTGGAGGAAGAGGAAAAAACAAGGTACATGGGAAACCTGAGCCTTGCTTCTACAGCAAAATCATTGCTTCTCAAGGCTTCCAGGATTGGGAATATACCATATATCAGTGATGGTGAACCTTTTAGAGGCAGAGTGCCCAAACTGCAACCCAAAACCCACTGTGTCATGTCCCTCTGGCTTTCTAGTAGCAAACTCTGTGCTGGGGTGACGGCACATGTGCCCACAGAGAGGGCTCCGAGTGCCACCTCTGGCACGCGTGCCATAGGTTCACCATCACTGAGTCTATAAGTTTAAAAAATTATGCCCCAAAATTGACCCCAAGATCCCAGATCGCCTTATTTATGGGTCACTATAGTAATGTGATAGCAGCTCTTTCAGATTTCCCCATGTAGTGCGGCGAGGGGTTTATTTCTCTCTGGAGCCAAGCAGAAAGAGTCCTGGGTGAATGATTGATATTACTGTTTGTTCAAAAGCCCATCGAAGCTGAAATGATGAAGCAAAAAGCCTCAATGAGAGTTTCTTTTCCCATACACACACAAATACACACACTAAGGGAGCTTCCAAGTTTTACCCTCGACCTATCCACGGATCATGGCAAAATCCATAATTTTGGCCGCAAAACCTGACCTCGACTTATACATGAGGTCGACTTATGGTTGAGTATATACGGTATATGTTTTATATATATATGTCTTGATGTCTAGAAGCATCTTTGGAGCTGTAAAAAAAGCTTCAATGGGTTTTGTTTCACCCAGATCTGGTCAAAACCCTGGAATAACCTGACCAGGAGTTCACAGTTGGGGTGCAAAATACAATTTCAGGGGGTGCAACAAAGAGCGGCTTGTATCCTTGATAGATGACTTACAAGTGATAACTCAGGTTTTTCCTGAATATATTTATTTATTTATTATTTTCTTAATTTTATTGGAGTCCAATTGCTCAATTTAGATTTTGCACGTTACGCTCTTGAGTTAAAAGCTTGTCTTTGTAAGTTGAATTTGTTCACCCAACGTTTGTGGTTCAAAAATGAGGAATCAGACTGCCTTTGAATGTGATATTACTTTTGTAATATGGGGTGGGAACAATAATCAAATATTTCCTATGGTGCAGGCAATAGAAAAGGTTGAGAACCATTGAACAGGACTATTGGACATTGATCATTACAGAGGCACTTGGGACCTGCATTTCAGATAGACTACATCCAGGAAAACCAAGCCGCTTCAAGAGCTCTCTGTAACATGGATGCTGTGGTTAACTCCAACATAGATAGCCAGACAGATAAGCCCTAATTCTGTACAAACAAAAAAGGCCAAGCAAAACACCTTTTACGTGTACAATAAAATAAAGACCAACATTTAAAGATCACTGCATAGCTAGGTTACGATCAGCTCCGCTGAATAAAATAAATTGCATTAAATTGTAAGTTATATCAGGCTCTCTAATGTACTACTGAGCAAAATGTGCCCAAACAGAATCCCAGTTCCTCGATTTCTTGTGAACCAGATCCCCACCTTCCTAACTTTCTGCAGTTGTTTGGCCAGCAAACACAACCATCCCACATTTTCTGTTCAAGGTAAATCCCTTGTTTCCAGAGACGATGCCCTTTTATAAAATAGTTTCCTTTTCAACAACTTCCTAGTTAGTCCCTTTCCGAGGTCCACAAAATGTCTGCCCATATTGCTTCGGCATTATGCTCAATGGCCGAAACCCGTCCAGCTGTGGACTTCCCAGAGCAACTTGGATTCACACAGAGAGACAAACAAAAAAGACATTTCTGAAACACTGAGATGGTTTACTTTTCCAAAGGAGCTGCCTCGGAGTTGACTTTATTGCTTCCCTACCTACCTATCCCACCTAACAACATCCACACTTCTACCTTCAGAAACAATGCACTGCTATCTTTGGACAAATGTGAGAGACCTGTCTTTGGGAAATCATAGCTGTTTGCCAGGAGGAGGACAAGGACAAGGTGTCAAATGCCTCTCACGCACACACAGTGCGGACCAACAACCTTCGCCGAATGACCCCAAGCATTTGATAGCAAAAGAAAACCTAATAAAACATGATGCCAGTGACACATGGGTAGTCCAAACACAATTCCTGCAGCCATCTTTTTTTTTTCCTCCCTTGCTTTCAAGAGGTTTAACTAATAGGGCTTTGTCGTACTACATGCCAGGACAAATGTCATCTGGTCCCGTCGCTTAGGTACAGTGCAGCATGTTCCTCCTGACAGAAGGGCTCATTTCTTCTTGGAGACCTATTGCTTCACAGCAAAGATTCGGAAGGCTTTCCCTTCTCTTGGCGTCTTTACGCTGGAAAGGAAGAAGAAGGAAAAAAATATAAGTCATGGGAAAGAATGGTGACTTAAAATCATGGAGACGCTCTAGCTGGAGATCCTGCATTGAGCAGGAGGTTGGACTTGTTGGCCAACAGGATTCCTTCCAACTCTATAATTCAATGGGTGCATCTACACTGTAGGAATAATGCAAGTTGACACCACTCGAAGTGCTGTGTAGAATCCTGGGATTTGCAGTTTTACAAACTGCAGTTTTACAAACAGTTTTACAAACTGCCAAAGTGTGCTGGTGCCTCACAAAACTACAAATCCCAGGATTCTGTAGGCTGGTGTCATGGCAGTTAAAGTGGTGTCAAACTTCATTGTTTCTACAGTGTCGATGCACCCTCTATGAGCAATTCACCATCTATCTGGAAATGGACGCATTGAAAAGAGTCTGGGGTCCTATCCTGTCAATGCATGGGATTTCTCCCTCTTCAATAGTTGTCCTGAAAGATCCCTTTTCCTCCCATTTCTGTTCTGCAGCAAAGCCAAGGACCAAAAATAAATAAATATATATATCTGCAATCCTGGGACTTTCTGTTCCTACAAAAAAAACCCAGCTATCTTGGGATATTCCCAGCAGCTTTTTCCGCCTGAGAAAGGATGCAGGCAAGGTTCACATAGAACTGAAAAGAAAAGAGCAATACAGTACAGGCAATACTTTCCCCAGAAGGTCCCATGGGACCAGCGTTTTATTCGGCAGAGGTCTTGGGCAATGCTTAGTGGCACCATGAGAACGGACTCCAAGGGAAGGAGGGCTCACTTGCCACTTACTGAAGTCAGATGATGGGATTCGCATTCCCATCTAGAAGAGTGTCACCTGTAAGACTATTGCATCCAGGGTCTAATGGTGATTTAACTACACTACTGCGTGAGACATTATGCCTGGTATGTTAGAAATCCAAGGGAGTCTTCAAAACTAACAGAGCATTATAGAGAATGTACACACCTACGAAGGTACATCTCATTCTATTGTAGGTATGTCAAAGCAGAAAAACCTGGTAATGTTTTGCAACTCCGTGACAGGAATGGAATCTAATGATGAAGAGGAAGGCATCACTTGGATTCCAGAAAACTGCCACTAACGCTGACGGAAATGTCCCCATGAGATGATCTATGCATCTACAAGTCCTTCGTCTCACCAACAATCTTCTCAGATGGAGCCACAGATGGAACGTGTCCCAATGACCCTACTTTCTCTACATTGGAAATCCCCAAGATGGTGCACTCCAGACCTGCTGGACTACAACTTCCAAAAACTCAGAAACCATATCTGTTGTGACAGAGAAAATAAGAGGCAAAGAATCTTTTAAGAGTCTCCTGCAAACGAAGAGATGACCGTCCTACCTTTCAGATCGAATCCCATTCTTCAAAGAACCGCTGTAGTATTTCTTCTTGTCCACAGGCATCACATCCACATAACCCCCTTCAGCCTCTGTAAGGACCCCTGCATGCACAGCAGTTTTGCAAATACTGGAGTTCTGAAACAACAAAGAACAGTTGCCATTACCAAGGGTGCTAGAGGTTCCTACAACAATCCCATCTTCCCTTTCCAGATGTAGTGAACAAAAGGAAGTCTTTGCATGCTCAGAGGCCCATATTATGACTCTGTTATTGTTGGATGCAGCCCAAGGTTGAGGCCCAGCATTCAAAGCCAGCATCAGGCCCCAGTCCTGGTCCAAAATGATTGCCCAAGTCTGTTTGTATGAGAAATGACTGAACTTTTTGTAATGTACCAATCTGGCAAAGCATTTCTAAAGTGGATGACAAATCATCTCAAAGACAAAACCAGAATACTATGTGGGTTCTTTCATCCCAGTTTATCCTAGATCCTATTAAATTTTCCTGAAATGACAAATCTGAGTTTACAGCTACACAACAGCCCTTGATGGATGACTCTGTCCCCAGACTATTCAGGAAACACACAATTGTCCAGAACACCAAGGCTGCAGTGAAACCCAGGCTTGGGTTCCTAGTGGCTTTATGGACACACAGTTTCAGAGAAACAAAGAAAAATGGTGGTGTTTTTTCCCCTTCTCTCTTACAAGTACTATACACACACACACACACACACACACACACACACACACTTACAAACAAGTGCATATTGTAGACCCTGTTCTCTCCTCTCTCTCCCACCCGAGCCATAAAAGGCAGGTTCTCCTTGATTTCCTTTTTCATTTATCACTGCCTCTGTGTTGGCAGCTTGCACAATTTCAATTGCCAGTGTGATTTCTTGAGTTTCTATATATGGTCAAGGGAGCGACACTGCGAGCGAAGATATGCGCTGCATTTCCCGTAGTGTGCAACAGCAAAGCTTCTAGAAATTGGCTCATTAAAAAAAAAAACAGCCTGCGCTCAAGGAACTCAAGACAAATCATGCTGTAACACCCCTTCCAGCCAAAAGAAAGCCTGCCTTTCCAATGTTTCTTCTAGGCTACGCTACTCCTGCCGGGTGAAATCCATCAGCAGATGCTGCAGCAGTTTGCTTTTGCCTAAGCCTGCTGGGAAGGGTGAGACGTCTTCCCTCTCCCTCCTGCTAAGTAAACTAAGCGCAAAATATAATTGTACTTTGGACTCAGTTTTCAGGGAATGAAGAAAGCTAAGGACAAAGTGGGAGGAGGAGAGAGAAACGCAGCTGAAAAAATGAGATGACAGAGGACTGCGCAGGATTATCCTCTCCGAATCGGGACAGTTGGAGGGTATGCATGGCTCGCCACAACCCTGCCGCAACCTCAGTCCATTTTATGTTCCCAGCCTCTCATTTTTCCCCCATCTTCCAGCAGAAGCCTCTTATCTTTGTTAGCAATTTGCAGAGCCATTTCGAGAGGATCAGCCCAGGAAAAAAGGAGCAGAAGGAATTTCCTCCCTCCACTTAAAAGGAGGGCAATTATACAACAGGACTGCCAAGCAGCAGATGTTCTTAACAACCAGGGTCACAGTGCTTGGCCTTCCTCGACTGGATCCAAGGACATATTAAGATGGTCTCCAGGGCAGGATTCCCTTTGTGTGTATGTGTGTATAATTGTATCCTTTTTGTGTTGTGGTGCATGGAGCCTGTAGGTGTTTGCTGGGCCAAGAGGATCCCTTCCTGGATCCCAGAAGCATACTATTATTGCTCTTATTAATATATATTATTTCTACAGTGTAGATTCACTCCTAGACAAGCTAGACTCACTCTGCGCCTTCTCTGCCAAATAATGCTGGTCCATCACCAAACTGTAAATCCCAGGACTCTGTAGGATGGAGCCATGGCAGTTAAAGTGGTGTCAAACTGCACTGTTTCTGCCGTGCAGATGAGGCCACAGTCCAGCTCTGTCCACATAAAAGCCAACTCAAGACAGCTCACTGGCTCCTTTCTGAAACGTTGATGGAAGCCAGTAGCACACTGAGTGCCAAAGGTTGTGCATTTGTTCCATTGCGAGGGCCAATAGATTGTGTCCTTCATTGCTGGCATTTGGAAAGATGCTGGTTAAGGCACAGAGGCAAGGAAGAGATTACTAGGACCACCAGAGCTGAGGTTTCCTCTCTTTGTAAGCAGATTCTGATGACTTTGTGCAGCTGCCCAAAAGAAAGTAAATAAGATCACTAGGGATCCCTTATTATATAAGAGATGTCTCCTCTTTGAGGGTTAGAAAGCTTGTCCCTTCTGGAGCTGGTAGGTGTCATTTATTATGAGAAATGTCCCCTATTTGAGGGTTGGAAAACACTTACACACACACACACACACACAAACATAGAACAAGATGCCAAAAAATCTCATATTTGGTGTGTGGGTCAAGACAGAGGCATGTGCATCATATAATTTAGGAATCTGCACACTGTGTTAATATTACCAAGAAATACATGACACGGTGAACAAATGCTTTCATTTGATATTTCAGAAGAAAGCAGATTTCTTAATAGCTATTTCCTAATTGTCGATGCTGCATGTTATGCATTTTGTCAGCCTTAGGGATGCTTTGAAATCCTGGCAACACTAGGAGCAACTAACTGCATATGCGTATCTTCAAATCACCTGCTGGTTTATGGCAACCCTATGAATTTCTGAGGGTTTTCTTATGCAAGGGATACTCAGAGGAGATTTTCCCAATCCCTTCCTTTGAAATAAAGCCTACAACACTGGATTTTCATTGGTGATCTCCCATCCAAGTAACCAGCAAGGCTTCCAAGATCAAATGGGATCTGGTGCCTTTAGGGTCTTTAGGCCCATATATCATAGGAGGAGGTTAATTTGGCATTTGTTATTTCTTTTCGACAGAGAAAAAATGTCATGTTTGGTGTCTTCTGCAAAAAATCTGTTTTCTTCTGAAATATCAAATGAAAGCATTGAGCTTAGCTCACTGCGTCATGTATTTCTCTGTAATATTAACACAGTGTCCGCATTCATAAATTATATGATGCACATGCCTCTATCTTGATGGGGGACCCACACACCTAATATGGTTTTTTTTGGATCTCTATCTATCTATCTATCTATCTATCTATCTGCATGCGCACACACATACATACACAGGCCCTGTTCCAAAGGCTAGTCCTAACTGAAGTAGACCCATTGGATTAAAGGTGTTTTACGTAAGTGCTGGCTCGCCATTCAGCATTTGATGTATCTGAGGAAGTAGACTGACATCAAGGAAAGCTCATGCTGCCAATTTCTTTCTTTCAGTTAGTCTCAAAGGTGCTACAAGAACTCTCTACCTACTGGGTCTACAAATCCTAGACTCCCATAGCATTGAACCATGGCAGTTAAAGCGGTGTCAAACTGCATTATTTCTGCAATGCAGATGCAACCAGAGTTAGCACATACACAAATCTGTATCCTCATTCTTTTTGGTGATGGATGACTGCCCACCACCAGAGCTCCTAAAATCTTCTTACCCTTCCACTAGATTTTAAAACACTTCCTTACTTAATGGAAAACCGAGCCGGATAAGATCTCTAGCACACAAGGAAATAGGGTGTGTGCATTTCTATATTTTAATAGGGATTTCTTTTCTTCCATCTCCTTCTCCCTGTCTATTTTAGAAACCATTGCCCACCACGCCTCATTCCCTGCGGGGCTTCCAGAATGATATTTCTATGCTGGAAACAACTTCTATGTTGCATTCTGGTCCATCTGGCTTTGATGATAAGCTTTTGCCGCTCCGAACTGTTTTGCTTTCTCAGTGCGCTCAGTGCTTTCCAAAGGTCTGGGAAGCAGCTCCGACATGTTTGCGGTCTCATTATTTTGCCATTGATTTCAAGCACCTTGGCGCTTGGGGTTTTTTTCGAGAGGGTTTGCAAAACTACCGTGACCTCATTCCTTGCAAACATACCTTTCCCAAGACCTCAGTGTGGAAAGCATTAAAATAGCCCTGGCGATTTCTATGGGAAGAAAAGCGAGCAATTTTTTTTCCATACAAGCCCCACAGGCCAGAATTTGTAGGTCTCGATCTCTACGGATGAAAGCACAGCAAACTGGGTGCACTAACTAAAAAAACCCTCCTCTTTACAGGGATTGAGGAATGGCCGATGCAAAAACCAGCTCCTATTTTGTCTAGTCTGTATGGTGAATCATGGCCCAAATGGCTCATTTGGGGGTTCTTCAACAAAAAAAGCATTAGCTTTGTCAAGGGGTGCACCCCCAAATAAGAATTCTGCATCTTTCAATGCCCAAATTTCTAGCATTGCAGAAAGTGAGACGTTGAAATCATTACACTTAGAACTCTTCTATTTGCTATATTCACATTCACCTGCCTCTTTCTTTGCAGGCCTAAGCTGGGTTTCTTAAATGCTAACTGGATATCTTAAATGCTCAACTAAAGTTTCAAGATACAGCAAGGCTAGAAATTTGGGGACTGGAGGAAAATTTCATTGGGGTGTAGAATTCTTAAATGGGGAAAAATGCCCTTATTTTGCCCATCTACATACTCTTGCTTGTAGCCAAGAAGTGACCCACACAAGTGAAACTGGCTTATATCAAATCTAAATAGGGAGGAAGTGAAAAATCTCATTCAAAAGCAAAGAGTGATCCCCTTTTGCAAAACTCATCCACCAGATTCTACAACCAAGGGCCAGTTTGCTCATGCATATGCTCACTTGATCTTTATGCATTGTAATGGTATACCAGAAGTAGGCAACTGTGTCATGTCTCGGGGTCAATTTTCTGCCCCAGAGACCTTTCAGGGACCACATGGACTGGAACAATGCAAAACACGGGGAGAGAATCAAAACCAGCATTGGCTGGAAGTCCACTGCTGGTTTTGGCAATCTTTTAACTAAATTGCAGATGGTTCTGCATTTTGCAATCTGGCCAAAAGGGGATATCCCTATAGTTTTTGGTGGGTCCATGTTCTAGAAGAGTTTGTTTCTGACATTCCGCCAGCATCTTTCTCTGAAGATGCCAGCCACGGATGCTGGCGAAATGTCAGAAACAAACTCTTCTAGTACAGGGTCACATAGCCCAAAAAAACCACAAATAACTATGGATGCCGGCCATGAAAGCCTTTGACTTCACATTGAAGATATCACTGTTTACGAATTGGGAGGGATCTAGAGCCACAAAGGCAGTTTTGGAGGACCACACATGGCTCCAGGGCTTCTATGCCCATCCCCTTGCTGTGTACTTTAGGAGAGCCACTGGCTTACATTTTGGATACTATTTGTGCCATGAGCAATTTGGAAAAGCCCTTAATTTCTAGTTTAGAATATAATCCCCCAGCCAAATAGCATGACCACTGCTCAGGTTTAAGCTGACTCTTCAGTTTCACAGTCTGCAGAAGGAACATGCCACAGTCTTGGAATAAGCAGGGAGCTATAATACCACATCAGCCCTGCTGTTTCCGATAGCCCACTTTGCCAAGTAAAAAAAAAAAAAAAGGGGGGGGGAGAATTACTCACATCTGCATAAACATTGGTCCCATATACAGGCGCCCAGTAGGATGGCTCATCCTTGCAATAAGCTGGACAGTATGACCTAAAAGGCAAGAAACACAATGAAATGTATGTAGAATTCAAAGATATAGCCGTGTTAGTCTGTAGAATCAATACGTAGGGAGTTCTTGCAGCTCCTTTGAGACTAACTGTTACAAGATCTCACTACATACTGAAATGGATCTGTTACACTGCTTCTCATGCAAACCCTGGTTACTCATGGTCCATAAAGGTAAGAACATCTTTCTTAGATCAGACCATGAGTCAATAACAGGTGATGATCTGACGGGACTCATTGGCCACTGAAGTGTATATATCCTTCCCGACAAAGGTGGCCAAGCGCTTTGCTTTTAAGTGGGATGGCAAAGCCACTGTGGGTTTTAACTTGAACTCCAAAGGACCCCTGCAAGATGCTGAACCCTGTCCCAAAAATATGTGTAACACCTCAGATCGCTCCTCTTATGGTCGGACTAAAACCTGGAAAGGATTCACCACCCCACTGGCATGGAAATCACTAACTACCACTGCTTCCTAGTAAACATATCGGCAACAATAGGAATCAGAGGTGGTTCAACCAGTCCTGTACAAACACTGCAGATGCTGGATCACTAGCAGACCCAGCTGATGGTAATAGGGCTAGCCAATCATTTGTTAGCCAGTCAGCAACTGTATACTTGTCTACTGTGGACTGAAACATCCCCTGTCTTCATTCTTGCATCCCAAGGGTTACCAGTAAAGGAGCAGCTGTGGTTGGTCATTCCCACTAGGGAACCACTTCGCTCACAAAGTGTTGTTGTGTTTGTTGCTCAACTATCCCATCCATCATCCTGTATGATTTCAATTGAGCTCCTGCCAGGAGGAATTCCAAGCAATTTCTTACCCACCCAGTAAAGCCCAATGCCATACCTTGGGCAATGAGTGGCTGGCTTCTTGAATGGACAGAGTTCCTCTACTGTCGTGTAGCAATCCAATGTCTGCACTGTGGAAAGAAATGCATCAGAGTGAACTGGGAAACCCATGGGATAGAAGAAGACACTCAAAACAGACTCCCTCTCCCCACCTTCACATAACCAGTGTGTTTAGCAGTGAACTGTACTCCAAAAAAACTAACTTTTCCAAGCTCTGGTCTGGATATAGATGCTGGTTGGGAGATTCACTCCAAAAACTAGCTAACCCTTCTCTTCCAAAGCTTTGCCCCAAAGAGACATTTCAAGGCATTTCTTCCTCCCCTCCCCCAAAAAAAGATCTGTCAAATCACAAAATGATGTTTTCATTTAAAATGGGGCCGATTCCAGGCTTTTTGAGCTGGCCTCTCTCTGCCCTCCCAGTGTCCTTCCTGGCAGCTTTTAAATCAAATCCCAACTTTCAAAAGCTCTCCATGGCATGGCTTCTGAAACTTTCCGCTTTGACTTCCTAATGCCTTTTGTTCGAGCAAACAGAGGTCTGGCAAAGAAGCAGTGTTTTGCCTGGATCGCAGCAGAAATTAGATTGGAAATGGCTCCTTTTGGGGGACAATATCGGTCCTGTTTTATTTTTGGAGATGTCTTGCTTTGCTCCTCTTGTAAGCAGAAAGATTGTTTTTAGAAGCATATAAAAGCTCTCTGTGGATGAAAGGTGCTGGTGGGGAGCACAAGAAGAAGAAGTCATATAACTTGAAACTAAATTGGAGGATACATTTTGGACCAACCTAAATTAAAGTGTTTCTTTTTCTTTTTAAGATTGGGTTGTCTCTTTGAGGTTGATGGCTTTTTGGAAGGACAGACAAGGAGGAAGGAAACTCAAACTGTTTAGGTAACCTAAAACCCTGCTACTTTGATTTAGATGACAATTTTAACATACAACATTCAGGCAATGTTTATGGCATGCCTTTAAAACATCTCTCCAAGGAGTTTGTCACACTGGGGCTAATTTCAGCATTAAAGAGAGGTTAAAGCACATTCAAAGCATCCCCAAAGAAAGCAAAAATGGCAAGTATGATTATCACATGCAATTGTGCAAATAAAGTGATATCGAAAATGCATTGTCGTTGAAACCCCATAAGTAAAAAGATGTGCATTAATGCTTCTGTGTGAGCATTTTAATGGTGAGTTTTGTGTGATGTTGTGTGAAATCATTTTGCGTAATTACGCTATTTTTCCAGGATATTCACAGGATAAACTGCCAATCTACTTTGTGTGATAAAGTCCCAAGACTGGACCTTGCTGAACCCATTTTACAGATGAAGAACTGACTCAGACAGTCAGAAAAACATTAAATGGCGAAGGACTATATAAAACTGGACTAACACTGCCGAAACCAGGTTCCTAGAGGAATAAGATGGTTCAGGGTTGCCAGAGGTCTAGGAAAAGTGACCAGGCTTCCCAGCTCTTACAAAAATTTGTGGTTAAAGGGAGGGAAAGTCTGAAGAAAGTAAGGTAAGCAGAGATTTGCTTCCTCCTTTACTTAAGACCCAAGATAGGGAAACAATTTGCAGTCTGGTGAGCATATTTGCTCTCATGTTGGACCTGGCATGCCAATGGAGGAAGATGACCAAAGACAAAAGTGAACACATCTAAGGCCACCTTCTTTACTTTCTCCTCCTCCCAACTTGCTCTATCTTCCATTCTTCCCCACCTCCTTCTCTTTAGCCTCTTGTCTTTTCTTGCCTTCCTTCTCTCTCTCTTCACTTCCTAAAAACAAGAACTGTTTGACAGCAGAACAGACTGTGTGTGTTTTGGATGGAACCCAAGGAACTGATTCCATCATTACAATATATGTGTCCAAGAGGCCTGTCCATGCCGTAGGTTACGAAAGAGATCCTTTAAGTGATGTATTTCTTGAAGAGCAGGACAAAGGTCCTTTTTGTTCTTTTCACTACAGCACCTAGAAATTTCTAGGGTTTTTTGTGGGTTTTTCAGACTATGAAGCCATGTTCTAGAAGAGTTTATTCCTGATGTTTCACCAGCATCTGTGGCTGGCATCTTAAGAGAAATTCTCTGAAGATGCCAGTCGCAGATGCTGGTGAAACATCAGGAATAAACTTTTCTAGAACATGGCCTCATAGCTCGAAGAACCCACAAAAAGCATTGGATCTTGGCTGTGAAAGCCTTCGACTTCACAACTCACAGAAGGTTTTTTGGAAGCTAAAATCCTCCCACAAAAGAAACTTCTCCAAACTATTTTCTTTCCAATTATTATTCAACTTGTTGGGCTGGGAGGACTTACCTGTGACTTTTGAAACAACGAAGGAATTGGAAGGCTTGAATTTACTGTGAAATATAAAACAAAGAAAGCATTAATTCACCAGAGTAGAATGAGGACCAGTATTTTAGAAACTGTCACAGGTAAGACAAAGGACTGAGAATATTTTCTTAATCCGCACAACTTTTAATTGAAAGTGAATTAATTTACTGAAAGTTAATTAATTATTTTATGAGTGTTCGTAAGTTGCTTTGTCTCAGTCTTTTGTTTCCAAAATGGCTTAACAGGGCATATGCCCACACTTTACAGTTATAAAAGTCTGATACCATGCCATGGCTCCTTCCTACAGAATCTGGGGATGTGTAGTTTGCTGTGGCATTCACATTTCTCTGCCACAGAGCTCTCATGCTGTCCTTCGGAGGAGTGCACTGGGCAATTCTAAGTACCTCACCAAACTACAAATCCCAGGATTCTGTAGGGGGAAGCCATGGTATATAAAGTAATAGTTACATGGAGTATGGGCATATCGACAGCCTCATTCCCACTACATTTTAAATCAGATCGTGAATCGGTTTGAACTGGTTCAAATGACCCTGGTTCCCACTTAATCCAAATCCCTGAAGCGATTCTGAGAGGGAGGCCATTTAACCCGCATCTTTTTGACACTGATTTTGTCTGCTTCTTTTTCGATAAATCAAATCTGTGCAAGTGAGAACCACATGAGGATCAGAATCAATTTAAATTTCTCCTTCGGACGGCTGGAACAGAATCATTTTGAATCAATTCATCCATGAATGGAAACCACGAGTGGATTATTTTAGAGGGAAATAGTGCAACCAGGGCAAATGTAGCAGGAACCATGCTCCGCTGTCAAATTGACCCATTGATTCAGATCGCCCACCGATTTATTTATAGGTGGGAATAAGGCCAATACTGTTTGTGGAAGCAAAACAAAAATCAAACGGACATCAATAGATCAACTGGGAGACCTGATCCTGGCCATTATCTGAATGCACATAAGCCCAAATAACCCAAATAAATGCACCTTCCCAGGGGAGGAAATTACCTTAAGGATTCAACTCCATTTCTTGTCGACTTGATAAAGAAATCCGATCTTCCCTTCCTAGTGATATCAACCAGGCCTCCTCGGTTATCCAGCACCCCAGAATGAATGGCAGCCCGACATATACTGGATGACTGTAAGGAACATGTTAAAAAAAGTTTAATCCAGTTACTTCTAATTAAGTTCCTTGCTAATAATTAATTTGTTTTGTTTCAATTTGTTATAAGCAGTATGCTTTTATTACTTACACTCTCGTAGTTAAAGGTCCCAAACACTTTTGCCTTGCTGTTCAGACAGCCAGCAGGGCAGAGGTATCTAAGCAAAATAAAGATTTTTGTCGATTAGTGAGGTATTGGGATGGAAAATATTTGTGTGGTATTGACAGAGACTAGACTGATCCATCCTAAGTCTGTCCCTGACTTATCGCTCCAGCAAATGGATCCGAGCGAGTGGACATAAGACTACGACAGTTCATGCTGCCAACTTCTTTCTTTCAGTTAGTCTCAAAGGTGCTACAAGACAGTCTTTTGTGGGTTTTTCAGGCTATGTGACCATGTTCTAGAAGAGTTTATTCCTGACACTTCGCCAGCATCTGTGGTTGGCATCTTCAGAGAATGTTCTCTGCATTCAGCATTCTCTGAAGATGCCAGCCACAGATGCTGGCAAAACATCAGGAATAAACTCTTCTAGAACATGGCCACAGAGCCTGCAAAACCCACAAAAGACTATGGATGCCAGCCATGAAAGCCTTCGACTTCACATTGCTACAAAATATTCTAAGCTCTGATTTCAACCAAATAGGCCAATGGTTGTATACCATCCGGACTTCTGACCAAGTCAACACTGCCTTAATTTCTGTGACTTTGCATTATGAAAGGCACCAGATCACTCACAGAAATTCTTACATTGCGTTAGTAAATGCCATGTTTTCCCCACAGATATGTCTGTTGGATTCTAGGACACAGTTTTGTTTGTTGATGTTACTTGTCATTAAGGCAACTATGTCCCTATGAACAAAAGACCTCCAAAAGCCTTGGTTATCAACTGCCCTGCTTAAGTCTTGCAGATTCAAGCTTCTTTGATTGAATAAATCCATCTTGTAGTGTGGTCTTCCTCTTTTCCTATTGCCTTCCGCTTTACTGAACATCATTGCATTTTCCAATGAGGCATAGTCTTAAGGTGCACCAAAGGTGCATTCATCCTATTAAAGTAAAACAAGTCTGGTGCCTGGACTGTATACAGGAATCCTGGATATATCACCCTGGACCGCTATACTACCCCATATAAATGGAATATACACACTCAATCACAGATGTCCCCAGGCTTATGTTGGCTGGAGAAGATGGCTGTTGTAATCCAGTCGCTCCCATACATTGGTCTTCCAAATGTTTTGGACTTTAACTCCCAGAATTCCTGAATGTTGGTCAAGCTGGGTAGGGCTTCTGGGAGTTGAAGTCCAAAAGACTTAGAGGACCAGAGTTTGGGAATCACTGCAATAACCCAACACCGATGGACGGCACCAGCTTGGGACTGGCTGTTCTAGAACAAGAGTGGTGAACTTGAAGCCTGTAGGTGGTTCTTGGACTACATTTCCCATCATCCCTGACATAGGCCAAGCTGGCTGGGTCTGATGGGATGTTGAGCCCAAAAACACCTGGAATGGGAGACAGATTCTCTGTCCCTGTTCAAGAACCTTCTGTACAGTAGACCCTCAAGTCAACTATCTGACACAGAGAAGGGCAAAATTATGGAAAATCACCCCGTTGGGTCATCAAACCCAGCAAAAGAGAGGAGATGTTTTACAAGCATCTAATGCACCACAAACTTGCTCGCCTCCTTTAAGCTGCCCACGTTTCATAAAAGAATTTTCTTTTTAGAAAAGCAACACAGTGGTAGGAAATTAAGAAAAACAAATACCACCCCCACTCTGCATTTCCAAACAGCCTTCTCTTTAAGAAGCTGTCCAATGTTTGATTTGGGTTTGGCCAGCTTCTCTTCCTCCCCCTTAAGCACCCCACCGCCAGCACCGCAAAGTGATCAACTGTACTCTTAATTTCAGCTAAAAAGCCATTGCACACAGGTTGGGAGGAGGCATCCGATGGTCCAGCTGAGATAAGTAAACATTGGAGGAGTGGGATGCTGAAAGGTCATTGCCAGCCTTAGCCAAACATGGCCAAAACATTGTGGGTTATCATGGATGGTCACCCTTTGGGGCATAAATTCAGCTTGATCCCCACATACACAAACCTTCTATACCAAACTGGGGGAGCATCATTTATAAGAAGGGGCTTGGCTTCAAAACCAAAAGGCTTCTACTTGGCCATTGGACCAATGTCACGAGAAACATAACAAAATTGGCCTGGCACTAGCAAATAGACAGAGATGCCACCAAGGCTGGGGCCTTCTATTTTCATAGGACCTTATCACACTAGATAAATCCCACTCAGAAATGGGATTTAAAAGTAGAAAAGAAAACTCCCGCAAACGCGGAAGGTTTTTCAGATGACGTTTCTTCCAAATAGCAAAAATAAAGCCAATGGAAAGTGGACAGAAATGACACCTTTTTACTTTCAGGAACTTCCCAAAAGTTTCTGTTCGCTTTATTTTCGGGTTATTGCTGTTTGGTGCAAACATGTCTGAAAAACTTCCTGCATTTGCGGGTTTTTTCCTACTTTTAAAATCCTGTTTCTGAGCGGGATTCGTCTAGTGTGATAAGGCTCATAGAGAAGTAGGGGCAGGTGGGAAGAAGGAACCGAGGGAGCAAAATTACTTACCTGTTACATGTCGACCCTTTGCATTTATCCCTCATTTTGGTATCACACTTGATCACTTGTGCTAGAAAAAGGAGCAAAGGCAGAACCATGAGCTGAGGTTGGCCATGAAATGCATCAGGGGAAGGGGACATGAAATCTGGAAACATTAAAACGTTTAGAACCTTTACGGTCCAGGTTTTATTCTGCAAGAAAAATATATGTGGATTTTTGAGTGCAGAAAATGGCATTTTCTGTGCAAAAAAACCAATGTAAAGAGATTTTGTAGCGTCTTTGAGACTAACTCAAAGAAAGCCGAAAGTCTCAAAGGCGCTACAAGCTCTTTACATACTGATTCTACAGACTAATATAACTATGTCTTTGGAAAAAAAAAAACTAGGGTAAGAAATGACATTTTTGTTCACAAAATGGTGTTTTCTGCACAGGAAATTCATTTCCTTCATAGAAAAATACTTTTTTCCATGCAAAAGAACACAGATCTTTTTTTGTAGACAGAAATCCTGACCTGCAAGCAGTCTTGAAAAACTGCACAGCGAAATGAAACGTACCAAGATTTCCATCCCTATCCTAAGCATTTTTAACTTGCATTTTCTACCCGACCACATTCTCGTGTCATTTCCCCATCGCAAATGAAGAGAGCTACCCATGCCATAAAATTCCCCAACGTGTTAAAATTGAAACTGCTTTTAATCTCAGGAGACAAAGTTGCTTTTCTTACTCATGTAAGTCGCTGCCGTCGGCTTCTTCTTTTCCTTCACAGGTTTCGTGGGTTGAGGTTTCACCCGCTCTTGCGGCATTTCCACTTCATTCGTCTCCTCTCTCTCAGGCTTCTGAACATTTGTGCCGTCTTCATATTTTTTCCAAAGGGTTACAAAGAAGAAGCATTTTAGTATTTCAGGTCAGTGGCAAGGAGGGTACAGTAAGTGGTGAAGGATGGATGGCATGCTTTCATTTGCTTTAGGGGGACTGGGCACACAAGTTCACTTCTAGTTTAAAGCTTAAAATACAAAGTCAACAGAGAGTGGGCCATTCTCAGCTCAGGTTGGCAATAGCAAACAAGACCTGAATGTGACAAATCTCAGAATTGCCCTCCTGAATTAGATCAAGGACTATAATCATGTCCAATATTTGGTTTCTGGGGGCAGGATGTTAAATGCTCTTTTGAAAATGCATTACAGTAGGCACTTGTTATCCGCTGGGGGTTTGGTTTCAGGACCCCCGTGGATAACAAAATCCATGGATGCTCATGTCCCATTAAATACAATGGCATAGTAAAATGGTGTCCCTTATATAAAATGGAAAATCAAGGTTTGCTATTCAGAATGTATACTTTTTTTTTTGGGGGGGGGGGATATTTTCAAGCTGTGGATGCTTGAATCAGTGGATAAAAATCCATGGATAAGGAGGGCTGACTGTACAATCCCCTTCCTTATTCTTTGTCTGTAGCATTTGTTACAAAGTGATATACTAACCCAGAACATGGTAGTTTCATTTAGCATTCACAGCTCATAATGTTTTTCTGATCCAGGAGCAACTAGGGCATGCCATGTCTCCAATTGGCTCCAAATTTAAATTGATTCTCATCCACACTTGCGGTTCACACTTGCGCAGAATCAATTTATCCAAAAAGACGCAGAAAACATCAGCATCAAAAAGACGTGGGTTAAATGGGTCTAGCGCGTGGCCCCCCTCTCCGAATCATTTCAGCAAATCAATTCAAGTAGGAACCAGGATCATTTGAACCGGTCCAAAGCAATTTGCGATCCAATTTAAAAGGTAGTAGGAATGAGGCCAAGGATTGACATCCCTAAACTGGAACATAAGTGTGCTCTCCAGTCAGGAAGAAGGCCTGGATCACAGGTTACTAAGACATACCTTTGTAACAGAGGTTGTTCTGGCAGCCTCCTCCATAGCTAGGCGGGCATTCGGAACAAGGCCTGCCATTCTTATACGGAGCTTCTCCAATCCAATTGCCTCTGAAAAATCGTGTAGGGAAAATGTTCTATATTTTGCTTTTGAAACATCCACTGTTCAGCGCATAACACAGAGTCACTTCACCGGACTGTTCTAGGCCCAGTGCCTGAATCGTCGCCCTCCAAGCAGAGCAAAGCTGAATATCCCTGCTATATTTACACTTTGATAGATTACTGTAAATATGGGAAAAGACGACTCGTGCCACAAATGTATATTTCTGTAGCCTTCCAGCAATCGCTTGGTGGATGAAAGAAGCGAAGCAAACTTCTTCCCATTTTGGGATATTTTCACAGCCAAGCAGTTGCCTGGACTAGGTTTGGCCACCGGATCCTTCTGTCTGTCTGAAATATCAGCACGCAAAGGGATCTTGTAGCACCTTTGACTGTGTGGAAAAAAATGGTAGTATAAGCTTTCACAGACTTGGTCTACTCCATGCATCTGAAGGAGTAGACTGAACCTATGAAAGCTTATGCTGCAACTTCTTTTGCACAGTCTCAAAGGTGCTAGAAGATCCTTTTACTTAAAGTCATCCAGGTGGCTGGTTTTCCAGGTGTTTCCTTCTCAGCAACATGTTCCCTTTTCCCAACCTGGAGAGATCCCAAAGAGTTTTCCAAAGAGATCCAGATATATTAGCCGTGATGTTTTGTCCAGAGAATTTGCCAGCATCTGGGAACATTCACCTCACACAGTGCTTTCCAGATGCTAACCACTCATTCTTAATGGGCACAAATCACTCGGCACCAAATTTATCTTCTCGGTCGAGGAGAGGCCTACGTTTTTGGCCTTAACTGACCGGGAACATGCTTGTTTTCAAAACATTCCCAAGGAGCAAAGGACCTGCCATTCTGAGACAAACATGTCTCAAACCTGCTCTGCCAAGCAAGACCTTTGAAAAACAAGACCACCAAAGTAGACCCATTGGATGAAGAAGTTTGAAATTCAGGGGAGGAAAGCACCTGTGGGATCCAAATCAGGGTCTTTCCCCTATATGAAGAGTGCATCTTACTGGGGGCCACATTTCAGCGATGAAAGGACGAAAGTCAAATGGTTCATAAATACTGGTATATAGTCCATATTTGCATGGGATATGTTCCCGAACTTACTGCAGAGAGTGAGAACCGTAGATAATGGTGAATACTACTTATCTGCTGGAAGGTACCATAGAGTCTTGCTGGAGGACCTCCACATGCCTACAGAGACCATAGAGTCACACTAGAAAACATCCACATGTCTAGAAAGATGGTCTTTCTAAAATATGGAGGTTCTCCAGTGCCACTCAATGGTCAACATCAATTGGAGGTTCCCCATAGGGTTGTGCTGGAGGACCTCCACATGCCTACAGAGACCAAAGAGTAACACTGGAAAACCTCAACATGTCTAGAGAGATGGTCTTTCTAAGTGTATGGAGGTTCTCCAGTGCCACTCAATGGTCAACGTCTACTGGAGGTTCACCATAGGGTTGTACTGGAGGACCTCCACATGCCTAGAGCGATCTTTTTTTCTGGACATGGATAAGTGAAACTACAGTTCTTAATCCTGCAGAAATGGCAGTCGAGCTGTATTTTGATTTAAAGCTCTTATTGTCAGTAACTATGAGGGGCACTCGTAATGGGTATGAAACACATGTGGCTTATGGACCACGTGTCACCCATCTCATGCTTTAGATACCATCCACTTGGCCATTGTGGCTATCACCACTAGTACAAACGCAGCCTCTGCTGATAGCAGCTGAGACAGCAAGACACACAGATGACATCTTCTTGGCCTGGCATACTTACTTGGGAGAATAGTTGCAGACGAGATAAACAGCATTCTCCCAGATCTGTCCCCAGACATCCATCCTCTGGCAGACATTCACGGCACAGCCAACCTTATTTGTCGTGGCCCAGACTATCTGGAAAGGGCAACAATTAATTAATTCTCAAATGCACCAAAAGACTCTTTACCTGCAGCAGAAGAAAACAGGTAGGAGGCCAGTCTAACCCCCCTTGGAAAGTAGTTCTGCAGCCACAGACCATCCACCAAAAAGAACTTCTCTTGTGTCTCCATCAAAGCTGACTGATGAGACATAGAGGAACAGCTCCTTTGCAAATGTGAATGCCTGGACAGGCTCATATTGGAAGAGACTCTTTAAACTGCCTAGATCCAAAATGTACAAGCTTGCTTCCATGCAAGATCCATTTCCTTCCAAATCTATGATCGCTTCACAGCTGTTCACATCTGGCAGACATGTACAAAGACAGCAAGGCAGGTAACTGCAAAGTCTGCAACTCAAAACTCTGCAAACTAAGGTTTTCCTTACCTGTGTGTAATGTGTGCACATGGGTCCTGTGCATCTGTCTGGACACCAGGGGTTGCATTCATGAGGATACGGATAGGTATAGTCTTTCACTTCATCATACCAAGACTGGACATGGAAAGATGGAGGGCGATACCTAAGCAAAGCAGAGACATTGTCTGGTTCATGGCACAACTCTACAGTCAGCTTCCAGCAGATTTGTACTGGAAGATCTAGAGATTCCTAGAGAAAACATATTGATCAAATCTGCAAATAAGCAGATTTGCAGAAGGCAAAGCCACAAATGTGGAGGGATGAGTATCAATAGCCATCATGACCCATAAATAAGAAAGGTACTGACATTTCAGCTTTTACTTTTTACCTAGTCCTCATGAATCCCAAGGGCCACTTAAAAAACTAAGACCCAGGCCTCCTAAAATCTAATCATTCATTTTTTTAAAAAAAATGAAGTCCTAAATAATGTAAAGGTTTGTTCAAGTTGTGGAAGCAACACCTAGTCCTTCTAAACATAGAGATCTACTTATAAGTGTGCTGGCAAGGTCCTAGCCCTCATGAATGCAATATCTGCTCCAAAGTGTGTGAGCAAAACCAGAGGAACGTAACTGAATGGAATTCCAAATCTGGAGAGAGAGAGATCTTGCTCTTCTCAGCCAAAACTTGAGTAAATTATGCAAATTATTTTAACACATGGTTGAAGCATTGTGCAAAATGGAAATAAAAAATCCATGCCAATGCACAGCGTTCATATTCAAGACAGAATCTGGTGGCTGTGCTACAACATTCTTTGAACCCATCTTTTTCACATTAACTAAGGCATAACAAAGTTACGTAACAATAAAACAGGTTTGCTACAGGGCTGTGTGCTTTCACTACTAAGATGTGTTTTCTACACAAGGCCAGGAGCTTGTAACTTTCCCCTTTTAATAAAGAAACTAAAAGTAGCCATGCATTTGCTTTGGAACAGGAAAGAAAAACAATATATAAGTCTTACTTTCTTTCCTGTTCAGGAAGAAACCGAATAGCTACTTTTAGTTACTTATTAAGATAGTGACTAGGAATCCTAATCAACTATAATGCTGGTTAATAACTGGGGATTGTGGGATAACTAACCACAGGTAATTACTTTTTAAAAAGTAACTTGCTGAGCTATGCTTATTCATCTTTGGGGTTGGCGAGGAATAAGCACTCTTTGCAAACTCAGAGGCTCTCGCTTTTCCAGCCAGCTCACAGGTGTAAAACAAAAAAAAACAACGCTTGGGCACATTGTAGTGTTGGAGATATAAATCCTGGACTGAAAATGTGTATGGGACCTCGGCCAAAACTCCAATTAAGGTGCATGGGCAACCAGTTCTTGCCACTGAGGGCTGGCAAAAACACCCAGCTGGATAAACAAGCATCATTTCTTACTCTGGCTAGAGAGTTCAGATGAAGCCTTCCCTTAGGATTATGTAAAGTAAACCCGTTCTTAACTCGGGTATGTGCTCCTAAATGAAGCTTGGGCGTCAGGCACTTTGTTTTGCGGGTGGGGAGGAAAATCTAACCATATGGAGAAAGACAGTAAGATATATATGGAAAATTAAGGAGCAGAGTAACGTCGACATTGCATTCGGTAGCCAAATATGGGTTTTCAGCACCGTGCCAGAGCTTCTGTTTTGTTAGCAAGAATGCATACCCTTCCAACGTTTCGCAAATTAAAATGCGAGCGTCCAAGTGACATCAGAAAGTAGTCAACATGGCAAATGTTATTAAGGGGGAAGAACAGACAAGCTTGGAGATGTGGATGCAGTTTGCTTTTGCTTGAGCCTACTGGGAAGAACAAGAGTCTGACCCCGCTCCTATCGTCTCTGAGTGAAGTGAATGCAAACTACATTTGCAGTTTGCTCTCAGTTTGCAGGAACTGAAGGATGCTGGAGACAAAAGGGAGGGAGTGGGAAGATGAGAGGGAAGCTAGGACATTTTAAAAGCAGCTGAGAAAAGTGGGATGACAGAGGATGAATTGGGACTGTCCTTGGTTGATCAGGACATTAGGAAGGCATGATGTTCTGTGGTCACATTGGGCAGGTGCATCTAAATAGCTTACTGTATATACTCATGTATAGGTCTAGAAATTTTAGTCAAAAAAGTGACCCCAAAAACCTGAGTCGGACTATCCATGGGCCAATGTAAGTATTGTACTTTAACTCGATAGATAGATAGATAGATAGATAGATAGATAGATAGATAGAGATAGATATGAAAAGGAACCATCCCCTGGTGAAAAGCAAGAGAATAATCTGTCCTGGAAGCACTGACTTCCCTCTATTCTCTCATCAGCCCAGCTTTTAATATGAGCACAAACTGTTGCGTCTCCTGTAATTCTGTAAATTCTTTGGTATTGTTTTCCTTGGCTTCATCCTTTGCATCCTTTATTACAGGGCCCTAAATCTTACCCTTGACTTATCTATGGGTCATATAAAAAATCCATAATGTTTGCCCTCGACTTGTACATGAGGTCGACTTATAGTCGAGTATATATGGTACCTTTCCAAGGTCTGGTTTTGATCAGGTATGTTTCAGGAAGAGCTCTATCACCCAACAATTTCTAAACCCAGATCCCATCCCAGAAAAAGACTCCCTGGAAGTCATGCTGGCTTCCACCATGTTGCTCCCCCAGCTCATACCTGCCCCAGTGAACCCCCAGGTTTTGGCCAATAGACATCAGGAGGCTTTGAGGTCCATGATCCCAAATGCATTGATGGGCCCAGGACTCGGCCGATCTCTCCAGCTCATCATCCCACGTCTGGAAGAGAAGAAAACGGAAGAGTTACAGTACATGCCACTCCAACATCGCTGTGTCCACAGCGAAGAAAGCAAACCTTGATTTGGTTATTTTATATAAGGGATACCATTTTAACATGTCATTATATTTCATGGGACTTGAGCATCCATGCATTCTGGTATCCATGGCAAGTCCTGCAACCTAACCTCAAATGCCCACTGTACTAGATGATTGATTGATTGATTGATTGATTGATTGATTGATTTTCAAGTATTTGTACTCTAGCTTCTATCCAGAGATATTGTATTGGTAAAACTGTTTGTTAATGCAATGTTTAATATAATTTTAATAGCGCTATGTTAAGTTATGTAGGGGACAGGGATATAATTCAGATTTATTGTATTGTTTTGTGAATTTGTATGTATTTCGTTGTATCGTCGTATTTTTATAATTGTTTGTTAATGCAGTGTTTAATATAATTTTAATAGCGCTATGTTGATGGATGTAAGGGATAGGGATAGGAATTTAATTCAGATTTATTGTATCGCTTTGTGAATTGTTATGTATTTCATTTGTACTTATTGTAACCCGCCTTGATTCCTTTGGGAAAAGGCAGGATACAAATAAATAAATAAATAAATCTTTTTATTTCAAGGCAGAGTATAATAAAACCAATCTGATAAATTGAAACCAGCATGCATAATACAAACTATTTCAAAGGTTAAAAACGGATTGAGCAATTTAACAAAGCACAATCTGTGGGTGATTTTCATGCCATTCCCATCATACCAAAACTCTTCCAAACAGAAACATTTTCACAAAAATACTACCACACTTTTCTTTGTTGGGCATATCCATCCCCATCAAAATGACTAATGGACATTTTGGCTGCGATCCCGATGAAAGGAGGGTAGTTTCTCATGCTGTCTGGGGTGAGGAGAGCATCCCATGGCAGGATTGGGGGGAAAGTTAACCTTGACCATAATGGATTGTGGTCAGAGTGCTGAAGAATTGGAAACATGTCTTGGGATTTTGCGCATTGGCTCAAGACTAGAGTTTTTCTTATAATGCAATATCACTCAAGAGCAAGGTTTTCCATGGTGTTGTGTAAACACCATGTGCTCTCAGCTCTGTATTGCCAGTGTCTGTCCATATGTGTGTTGGCAGTGTTGTTTAGTCGAGATGATTGTGATAATGATGATAAACCTGAGATCTTTCTGTTCATAAGCAAAGTATTATTACCATTATTATTATTATTAATATCCCACTCTTCTCCCAAGACTGGGGCTCAGGGTGGCTTACACCATTAAAAAACACAGCATACTGTTAAAAACATACAAGAGCAATACTTTAAAAGCATCCTGCAAAGTAGCCAAACTGATGGGGGGGAAATGAATATTGGGAAAAGGAGGAAGCAGGGAACAGATGAGAAGATTGTCTTCAAAAGAAGAAAAAAGGACAGGCCCCCGAATCATAGAAGTTTATCATGTGAAGGAGATCGGGAGTTTTTCCTATGAATATCCTGGAAAAATCACGTAATTACACGATACAATTTCACACAATGTCGCACAATTTCAGCGACAATGCATTTCTGATATCACTTTATTTGCACAATTGCGTGGGATAATCATTTGTGCAATTGCTCTCCATTTTTGCTTTATTTGCAGCATGCTTTCAATGCACTTTAATCCCCCTTTAATGCCAAAATTAGCCCCAGTGTGATAAACTCCATAGAGAATTAATGGAATAGTTCAGGGATTAGCAAGATATTTTCCCTAATGATGGCTGAGCAGAAACATCACAGCGAGTGTTTATTTTACAGAGTACTGTACAGACTTGGGCACCAACAGAATGAGAGGAAACACCATGGACTTAGGCATGTTTTCCCTTTCGACAAAAGTGCGTGTTTATTGTGCCTATTCACACAATGACATGTGCTAACATGCCGATAAAATTGGGGATGGAATTTGTCATGCATCCTTTTCAAACAGCTTTTAGTTGTTGCTGTATGTCTTCAAGTCATTTCAGATTTACAGACACTAGAAGAGCAATAATAATAATAATAATAATAATAATTTATTTCTATCCCACCTCTCCAGTAGGATCGAGGCGGCTTACAACAATAATAAAATTTATACAATATAAAAATACATATAGATGAGCTATCAGAGGGGTTTCTGGGCAAGATTTCTCAGATGAGGTTTGCAATTGCCTTCCTCTGAGGCAGAGAGAGTGTACCTTATCCAAGGTAAACCAGTGGGTTTCCATGGCTTAATGAGGATTTGGACCCAGGCCTCCCAGAGTCCTAGCACAACACTCAAACCATTGCACTGAATCTTTTCCAACTGTTTTTAGACTGAACTTTAAATCAGGACAGAGCTGGCTCAAGGAGCCTATGAGTTATCATCCTTTTCCACATTCAGGTCTGTTGCACGGCTTGACTGGCAACCTTGAGTGGAACGCAGGTCATCTAAGTCCACCCACGCTTGGGTGGCACAGCTCTGCATGCCCAAATCATAGCATGGAGCGAGAGGGAAAGTGCAAAATGGAGCCAAGAACACACGTTCTCGCAACTTGCTTCACATTAGCACCGGCTCCAGCTTGGAAACATTCAAGCAAAAGAAGAAAACCATTTTCTAATAGTCTCTCAAGAGCCGTCCCTGATCTTAAAAGCATCCAACTCAGGGGATGCGAGGTGACCCCCATGTCACACTGCAAAAAAGGAAAGAAAAGGACCTCTGAGCACCATTTGTATCCGGAAGGTGCGCACGCCGTGATTTCCAAGCCCTATTAGGTAAATATGATCCGATGAAAGGCAGATTATGAGCTGTTCCCAGGAGAGCCATTTAATGCTAGGTCTGTGAGGTTCTTTTATAAGTCCCACGGCTCCCCAAAAAAAGAAGACGAAGAAGAAAAGAAAAACACAGATGAGACAAGCGCATTGAGCAAAGCCAAACATGAGGCAGTAGCCATGCTGGACAAGTAAATAGACTTTGGCCAGGAGAGGCCCATGGCAGCTGCGGCAAGAGGCGCAGGGGCACCGAAGGCCAAGGAAAATACATCCAGGTTCTTTGCTTAGGATTGTGTTTACTTTCAAAGTAAAACAGGGCCATTTGCCACCCGGGCAAGTTTTTGGAACAGCTTGTCTGTCCGGCAGTTGCAGAAGATCTGATCCTCAGGAGCTAAGGAGGCAGCTCCTTACGAATAGGAGCTGCCCAAGATTTCAAGCAGCTGCCATTGGTGTTATTTGAAACTACAACTCCCACAGGTTCCTCGCTAGCATGGCCAGGGATTTGGGGAGCTGTAGTTCAAAGAGCCAGTGTAGCGCAGTGGTTTGAGTGTTGGACCAGGACACTAGAGTCCAGGGTTCGATTCCCAGCTTGCCCATGAAACTCACTGGATGGTCTTGGGTAAGCCACATACATGGGAGCGCATCCCCATTATAACCAATGGGGCTTGAATAGCTGTGATATTTCTGATTCATGGAGGAGGGGGTCCAGTACAGATCCCCCACGAATCGGGAAGGACGAGTGTAGTTTTTAATCTGTTGTTGTTTTGTGCCTTCCAGTCATTTCCGATAAGGCTTATGGTGATCATGGGGTGTCCTTGGCAAGTTTCTTCAGAAAGAGTTTGCGGTTGCCATCCTCTTAGGCTTGTGACTTTCCCAAGGTCACCCAATGGGTTTCCATGGCCGAGCTGGGAATTGAACCCAGCTCTCTGCAGTCATAGTTGGTACTGTTATACCAATACTGTACTGCACTGTTATGTGTGTACATAATCTGTACTGATTTTAAATATGTGGTATGTATGTCACCTTGAGTGCCATAACTGGCAGAAAATCAGGATATATTGTATATATTCATGTATCAGTCTAGAAATTTAGCTCAAAAAATTAAGCCGAAACACCTGAGTCGACTTATCCGCAGGTCAATGTATCTTAACTCTTCTTTAAAAGAAGGAACCATCCCCTGGTGTAAAGCAAGAGTATAATCTGTCCTGGAAGCACTGACACCTTCTGCTCTCTCATCCATCTTGCCTTAGGAGTAAGTACAAGTTATGTCTGCTGGAATTTTGTAAGTTCTTTGACACTGTTTCCCTTTGCTTCATCCTTAAGATCCTTTGCTATATGCCCCTACGTTTTGCCCTCAACTTATCCATGGGTCATGTCAAAATCCATAATTTTGGCCCCCAAACTTGTCCTCGACTTATACATGAGGTCAACTTATAGTCGAGTATATAGGATAAATAAACATCCTCATCATGCAAAATAACCAAGAACAGTTCCCCCCCCCCAAGCTTTACCACCCCAAATTGCTCCCCAGTATCCTTTCAAATGCATTTCTGTCTTGGTAGATAGGTATTGGCACCTAGGGTAGCACTTCTCAGCTTCACACCAAAAGCCAAAGTGGATTGATCGCTCCACCAACATGGGCACCAACACCACCTGTTCTTGCAAGGATCCCATTCATGCAAGAAGATCATCCTCCGCACACTTTTTTTGGTCACCTTCTCGCAGACGTTAGGCTTCACATTCACTGACCCTTAATTCGTATTTATTGGTCTGCGGAAAACTGGCCCTCAGTCAAGAGCACGTTCCATGAAAAGCCATGGGATTTCCACATAAATATGCTAGGATCTTTAAAAAGGGAAGGAAAAAAGAGAGAGCAGGGACAGCAAATGCTAACTTCTCAGAAAGGATTTATAAGTCCTCTTGTTGACAGAACCAGGATGACAAATAGCAAAGGACTGGGAACAGTGAGAAGCTAGATATGTTTCCGTCCCCTCTCCTCCTTGCTTCTCTCTTTTAAGGTGCTGTTTTTCAGGAAAGTAAGGATTCTGGTTCTCCTTCTCCTACACCTCCAGTATATGGAGAAATAGTTTATAATACACCATTTTTTCCTGCTCAGATTTCTCAAATCATAGTGATCAGTTTTGCCAACTTACCCCTCCAATTGTCTGATCAAAGTGAACAATGGCAACGCTTGGAAAGGTGACTTTGGGGAACTGTAATTCCCAGAATCCCCAAGGCAGCATGGGGATTGTGGGGATTATTGTCACAAAGGTCACTTGTCCAAGCTCCGAGTGAACATAAATGGCAAAATAGTGCCTTTGATATGCACAAATACCCCATTTCAGGCCAACGGGATGCTTCCATCTCCATTGTTATGAGTTTTGCCTAGTAAGCTCAGTTCAGAGTCACGTTGGCTCCCAGTGACAAGATAGTCATATTTAAATATTTGAAAGGATGTCATACGGAAGAAGGCAAAAGTTTGTTTTCTGCTGCTCTAGAGACTAGGAGAGGGAGCAATGGATTCAAGCTACAGGAAAAGAGATTCCGCCTAAATCCTAGGAAGAACGTCCTGATGGTAAGAAACGTTGGACAGTGCAATGAGATGTCTTGGAAGCCATCTTTGGAGGCTTTTAAACAGAGGCTGGATGGCCATCTGTCAGGGTGCTTTGATTATGTATTCCTGGTGGCAAAAAGGGGATGGACTGGATGACCCTTGGGGGTCTCTTCCAACTCTAGGATTCTAAGAAGTGAAAGAGAGGACTTTAGAAGTGAATCCCAACAGAACCCTGCCTCCTTATCTACAAGTCCTTGCCCTTGCTTCTATGTTTGAGTTGTATGAGGTGGCAACAGAATCCCAGGAATGGTCTGGTTTTGTGTGAGGGGTGTGTGTGTGTGTGTGTGTGTGTGTGTGTATATATATATATATAGAGAGAGAGATGTGTTGAGTAAATAATTCAAATATGCAAAGGGCAGCCCTGGGCTGACCTGACCTACTAAGAGTTCCTTTCCAGCTGCCATGACTCAAGAAACTGCAACGTGAGCTGAATTTGCTGCAGGAAATCACTCGAAAGAACCACTGGAATTTGTCCTGGAATTTGTTATAAAGCTCATAAAGAAGGCAAAAGGAGGGCCACGTCTCAGGAGGGACTCCAGAGGCATGGCACCCAAAATGGAAGCCCCCATGCTATCTGCCCCCCCCCCCCATTTACAGGATGCAAAAAATGTAGAAAGGTCCTGTTTCTATTGCTATGTGTCTTCTCCAAGGGCCAATTGAGGTTGTATGGGACGTGAAAGAGATGTAAAGCCAACTGAGACCATGCGTGCATCTACATTGTCAAAAGGATGCGGTTTGACATCACTTTCACTGTCAGGGCTAAATCCTACAGAATCCTGGGAGTTGTCGTTTTGTGAGGCACCCACACATTTTGGCAGAGAAGGCTAAAGGGCTTGTAAGACTATCAATAGGATGGAGCTACAGGACTTAAAGTGGTGTCACACTGCATTATTTCTACAGTGTAGATGCAGGGTTTGATTCCCAACTCAGCCATGAAACCCACTGGGTAGTCTTGGGCATGTTTCCAATTTATGGCAACCCTAGATCTGTTCAGAGGAGGTTTGCCATTGACTTCCCCTGAAGCTGAGAGAGTGTGATTTGCCCAGCCATTTTGATGGCTGAGCTGAGAATCGAAGCCTAGTCTCCAGAGTCATAATCCAACACCCAAATCATGATACCATGCCGGCTCTGGTTTGATTGTTTTAACCGTCCTTTGGAACGGCCTTTTCTCATTTTGACTGTACGTTTTAAATTGTTGCTGTTGCCAGTTCAGTTCCATTTTAACTTGGTCCTTTGAAGGTTTCAGCTTCGTTGTATCTTAATTTCTAAGCCGCCTTGAGCCCCAGTTTTGTGGGGAAATGGAAAGCAACTGAAGTGAATGACAATACAGTTAATAATAGATATCTAGATACAAGGGGTTTCAGTATGTGGTCTAATCTGGGGGGGAAATGCACAGGCCAAAGTTGGAAAAGTAAAATCACAGGGACATATTGCAAATTATAATACAACACAATGGCAGTGGAGGAACAAGTCAAAGACTTGACTCACTATTTTGGACTCACCATGTATTCCATGTTGGATGCTGATGGATAGACTTGGCCTCTCAGCTTGTTATGAAGGGCCAAGATCTCTTCTTTGTCCGATAGGGAAATAGCTCTCCTGGTCCTGGAGTGAGGTTGCTCATCTCGGTATCGGTTGAGGATTTTTTCCAAATGGGTAGCATTGGGCAACAAAAAGGAATGGATTCCCTGGATGAGAAACAGGAGCCCAAATGGTACGACAGTCCAAGCCAGAGTGGGATTTCGAGCCATTCTGTCCTCTGGCAAAATCAGATGAGAGCAAACACTTCCTTTTAACGGATCTTCCTCTAAAGATTCGCTCTACAAATCTAGAGAATATAAAAAGAAGAAATATAGTTATCCTAAATCCCAGTTCTCTAAGCTCAGGTTGCATCTGCACTGCAGAACTAATGCAGTTTGGCACTGTTTTAACTGCCATGGCTCCATGCTATAAAACTCTCGGGTTTGTAGTATTGTGAGATTATTTAGCCTTCTTGGTTGGAGAGTTCTGATGCCACAACAAACCACAAATCCCAGGGTCCCATAGCAGTGAGCCAAGTGGTGTCAAACTGCATTATTTCTGCAGTGCAGATGCAGTCCTGCTGACAAATAAGTGCATTATATATAACTCAACTTGTTTAAATTCTGTCCCGGATGCTTTAGACTATAAGACTCGATCTCTCAGAGACGCGGGGGGAAATAAACTATTATTATTATTATTATTATTATTATTATTATTATTATTCCTGGTATTCCTAAACACTGCCTATGCTGGCTGAGCATTCTGGATGTTGGAGTCCATGAACATCTTCTGGAGATCCAAGGCTACTTCAGCCAAGAAAATAATACCCTTCAAAGATTTTGCAAAGGCCTGTAATATAATATCCTCAAGGCTTTAAGTCACCCCAAACTCACTATGTTTCAAGCAGGTATGGATGGGAGACATGAAATTGCAAAGCACCACTATGGATGCAGCACCAGGAGTTATTATTATATTTATTTGCATCGCACTTTCCCCCCAAAAAATTGGAATTCAAAGTGACTCTAATACTAAAGAGTTCCCAGATTGCAGGGCTGAGAAGGTCAGCTATGAGCTGTTTCTGCCTGGCAGAAAACAGAAGCTTTGCTCCTTGCCAGCTCCCAAGAGCTTTTGCTGTTTATATAAAGTGTCACCAGAAATACTGCAGCAATTGGAACAAGGCTATTTATATGCTGGCTTTTCTGGGGAAAGCAGCCTAGTTAGAAAAGCACTGGACCGATTCCCTAATATTGCCAGTGGGGAGGCGAGGAAAAACTTGGTATTGGGTTTTAATTTTTTAGGTTGGCAGTGGACATGAGAAACAGAGCCTTCTTGGTAATGGTCCCTTGCTTGCTGAATTATTTTGCAACATTATTCGGGCCCTAAAGATTTCCATGTTCACCTAGGCTTATGCTCAGGCTACGATTTTATCACTGGGTGCATCAATGCTGTAGAAATAATGCCTTTTGACACCACTTTAAGTACTGTAACTCCATCCTACAGAATCCTGGGATTTGTAGTTTGGTGAAGCACCAGCACTCTTTGGCAAAGAAAGCTGAAGACCTTGGAAAACTACAGGTTCCAAGGATTCCATATGATGGAGCAACATCACTTAAAGTGGTGCCAAATTGCATTACTTCTACAGTGTAGACGCACCTATAGGGCAATATTGCAGGAGTGGCCAAAGTGCTGTTTTATTGTTTTATATGTTTTATTGTTCAGATATACTCTACCTTTGGAAAGCCCATCTGGGGGGAAAAGCACTTTTAAACCTTTTAACCTTTTAAATAAATACTAATAAAACAATGAATCACACAGTGTTTGAGATTTGTTCGGTTGATTCTTTGTTGAATATGTGGTCGGTCAAATATGGGGGATATAGAGGGGATGTTTAATACAAAGATGGGATTCGGTACACATACATTTTTGTACTAGCAAGGCCATGCCTGGCGTTACACTCTAAAAAAAGGAATTTTCTCAAAACGTTGGAGTGCATCACACAGTGGGTGTATATATAGACACGCATGCCAATAGCCATGCCAACCGGGGCCATGTTGGCAGCATTAGTCCAAAAAAAGGCATTTTCCAAAACTTGGGGTTTAATCTCACCGTTTTCCAGTGAGCTGAATGAGCGAGGCACCTGTATCTATACAAGGCAAGCATTTGCAAGAAACATTACAATCTCAAGGCAATAGAGAAAGATCACTTTTAGAGAGGAGCGCAGAACAGGAAAGGTGGAGAGGGCTTTTCATTGTTTGCCATGGAAATCTCTTGGAAAGGGGATCCTTTCCAAGGGATGTGGCAATGAGGCATCCCCTCCATGCATCCTCTCCACATCCAACAGCCAAAGAGGAACCCAGAAGGGACCAATATGGCATCATCTATTCTTCCTTCTTTCTCCAAACTATGCATCCATCAGCTGCCTGGAAGATGACTTCAGAATCCAGCAGACAAATATTGCCTTAACCTCGTTCTCAGCTCCCTTCCCCGGCCTTTCTCTCATGCTCAGGGGCCCCCATGCCACCGCCTTTCGAGCAAGAGGCCGCCTTGGTGTGGCTAACCTCAAGCTGTTACTTTTGTAGACTGTCTGACCCACTTGAAGGGGGAAACAATCCCGACTTTCAGAGGCTGCTCCGAAGGGGGTTATAAATAGATGCGCTTCTTCTCTCCGGCCTCCACAATGCGGCCCTTTTAGCCCATGCCATTTTTCCTAACTGTGGCCTGCTTTTCAGGGACAGTGCGCATGGAAGCAGACGCTGCTTCTTCGCCTATAGACAGGCTCTCAGCCAGAGCTGCCCATGCGCAGGTTTTTGACTTGCTTTTTTGCCAATGGGGAAAACAGGCCTCTCTATGCTTCTTCCCTCCTTCCCTTTCTGGAAACAGTACAGATGCAGAGGAATCCATGCGCTAGTCTGATGCTGGCACTGAGAAGGCATGGAAGTGGTGGCAAAATGGGATTCTATCCCCAGATGCTCCAACTGTCCCAGTTTGGAAGGGACCATCCCAGTGAAACCTCGATATCCTCACTTCTTCACCTGCTTTGAAAACATCCAGATTTCTCTGTCCTCGATCCGCTTTCTCCCGCTTCAACTACAAACCCCAGATTTCTGTAGCATGGAGCCATGGCAGTTAAAGTGATGTCAAACTGGATTATTTCTGCAGTGCAGATGCAACCTCTATTGCCAGATATTGAAGCTAGGGCAAAGAAGGAAGTGGGAAGGGGATGGGGAAGGTGGCATATTTTTAAAGCAGCTGCAAAACTGGGACGACAGAGGATTTATCAGGGCTGCCCCTGCCAAATTGGGAGACAGTCGAAAAGGGTATGTGTCTTGAGAGCGCTGAGTGACTTGCAGTTTCCTGCATGAGCCATTGCCAAGATCCATGAAGTGCCTCCCTGAAAGAAGAGGCCTTCGATAAAAATCAGTGGAAGAGGAGATGTAAACATCAGGCTTGGCCAAAGCTGTCCAGAAGATTCCTCCTGATGCTCCATTCCCTCCCCACCTCCCCAAAAAATGATCCAGCTTCCTGTTACTGGATGTGGCCAAAGCCAGATGTTTTGGCCTCAAGATGATTTAAATGAATAAATGCAATGACACGCCAAAGCAAGCGCAGATACGGTCAGCCAGCCTCGCATTCCTTGGCAGAACGCTGCAGAATCCAAAGGATCAGGGGATCAAACTGAGGTTGCAGCCTGGTTCTTGGCCTTGCTAGCAAAGACCCCCCCAATTTCTGCTGCAAAGTGAGAGGTGGGTTGTTACCAGCTGCTGGTCTGTTTCAAGGAACCATTCAAAGTGATGGCTGTGACCTATAAACGCTCATGTGTTCCCAGTCCAGGCTATTTGAAGGACTTCCCATACAGTCCTTCCCATATGATCCCAGAGAAACGTGCCTCCTCTATCTCATTGCATTCATGGCAAATTTTGCTCCACAACAATGATGAGTAATGATTTGCACCAAAAATTAGTAAAATAACTATCATGTCCCCTCTCAACCTTCTCTTCTCCAGGCAAAACATACCCAGCTCCCTAAGTCTCTCCTCATAAGGCATGGTTTCCAGACCCTTCGCCATTTTGGTTGCCCTCCTCTGGACACGCTTCAGCTTGTCAACATCCTTTTTGAATTGTGGTGCCCAGAACTGGATGCAGGATTCCATATATTCTGCTCTGAGAAAGTTGAAGAGAATGGAAGAAAAGCCTTTGGTAAGACCAAAGGTCTATTTGGGTCAGCATCTCTTCTGACATAGTTGTAGAAGACAAGTATGCCATGACACAACATTCTCATTTTTGTTCCCCAGCAGCTGGTATTCACATGCTTCTGGTATATATTTGATGGCATATACAGTCATCCTAGCTAGTAGCCACTGATGGGCCCATCCTCCACCAATTTCTCCAAACTTCTTTTAAAGTTATCTCCACTGGGGACTACAACGACATCCTTTGGCCATGAATTCCATAGGCACCATGGATTTCCTTTTGTCTCTCCTAACCTTCCCAACTACTCAGCTTTATTGGATGGACCCCTAAGTTCGATTATTATGAGGAAAAGCCAGTAGCGCCAATATCGGTGAAGCCGTGCCAAGTTTTACTCTGAATTTTACAAGAGCCATCCAATGTGCCAAATCTATTCGGGGGGAGAGTTCCGACTTTAAAAGAGGTATGAAAAGGTGCAACTGTAGTGTAGAAATAATGCAGTCAGACACCAGTTTATCTGCAATGGAATCCTGAGATCTGTAGTTTGATGAGACACCAGCACACTTTGGCAGAGACAGCAAATCCCAGGATCCCAAAGGATGGAGCTGCAGCACTTTCTGGTGTTGACCTACATCATTACTACAGTGTATATTGGTGCTTCCCAAACTTTGATCCTTTAAGTGTTTTGTACTTCAACTCCCAGAAGCCTCAGCTGGCTTGGCTAACAGTCAGGGATTCTGGGAGCTGAAGTCTAAAACACCCAGAGTACCAAAATGGAGCCAGAGAAGTCAAAGGTATATCCCTGTTAGTCTGTAGAATCAGTATGTAAAGGGATCTTGTAGCACCTTTGGGACTAACTGAAAGAGAGACGTTGGTAGCATGAAGTTGCGTAGACTTAAATCTACTTCCTCAGATGCATCTGAGGAAGTAGACTTTAGTCTACGGAAGCTCGTGCTACCAACTTCTATCGTTCAGTTAGTCCCTAAGATATACATAATAGGTTCAGCCATCTTGGACAGGTTTTTTAAAATATGGATCCAAACCCAGAACAGATTCACCGTCTCTTGCAGACATCACAGCCACTGCTGAGAGAGGGATTCAAACTACCTTGAATCCTATTTTGGGAGAAAGGTGAGATACAAATCCAATAAATAAACCATGGATAGATTCATATGTCTATAGTGCACCCCTCTATTTTCTTCCCCTAGACTAAAAGAGCTAAGAGTGAAATAAAGAGATCCATGCTTGCTCATGCTCCACTTCTTTTCCAGACCTGGGCACACATACAATGCTTAAACTATCTCCTTATCCCCATCCCCGGCACACAAGGAACCGTCTGCTCTTTACACTGCTTAAGCTAACAACAGCGTCTAGCTTTTGCTTCCAGCTGGGAACTTGGCCACTACTTTTCCATCTTGTGATAAAGCAGCAGATGACGCTGCTGGTCTCTCCCTCCTGGCTCAGAAATTTCAAGATGCTCCAATGCAGAGAAGAGGCAACCACAATGTCCCACTTTTTAGGCAGACTTTGGATCATTAAGGCCCAGCAGGGTGTCCTTTGAACAATACGGTGACACAGATAGACGCGCATGCATGCACACCCTGAGTCTATGTCTTTTCTTTCACAGCTGGATTCTCTCTCAAGGGCTTGAGGCACCAAGAAAGGTCCCTTCCTCCAAAAGTGGCTGATTTGCAAAGGGATTTATAGGCATCTGTAGTCCAAAATCCTCCTAAGATTTAGATGGTGTTGTAGCACTGACTGCGTGCCAATGACTGTCTGAAGAAATTCGTTCTGTCGGGAAGCCGTTCTGCTGTGCCTCTGCTATCTTCTACTGAGGGATCTTGTAGCACCTTTGAGATTAGCTGTTTGTTGTTATGTGGTGTCAAGTCGTTTCCAACTTATGGTGACCCTAAGGCAGACCTATCACAGGGTTTTCTGAGCAAGTTTCTTCAGACTGGGTTTGCCATTGCCATCCTCAGAGGCTGAGAGAGTGTGACTTGCCCAAGATCACTCAGTGCGTTTACACGGCTGTGCCAGGATTTAAATCCTGGTCTCCAGAGACATCGTTCAATGCCCCACGCTGAGATCAATTCCTTTATCTCTGAGACTAACATTGTAGACGCATCCTAGGACCCTGGGAGACCAGAGTTTGAATCCCCACTCCACCATGCAAACCCATTGGGGGACCTTGGACAAGTCACACTCTCTCAGCCTCAGAAGAAGACAATGGCAAACCCGCTCTAAACAAACCTTGCCAGCAAAACTCTGTAACAGGGTTATACTGTAAATCAGAAATTATTGGAACAAGAAGCCCCAAAAGTAACTTTTCCTCACTCAAGTTAATACTTTTAGGGTAGGCAAATGCAATAGGATGAAGCATGGTATAAGCCAGCACTTGAACCATGTGATATTCCTCCTCTGCCACTTTATGTAGAAAAGCAACTAGTAAGCAACTAAAAAGCTACAATTATGAACAAAATGAATAATGCAAATCCTCAGCAAATTATAACTGCTGTATATTTGGGTTATATAGTTGTTAGGAGGGAAGGGAATAAATTGCAAACAACCCCTTATCTGTCACTTTCCAACACACGGCCTAAACTCTGATTTTTAGTCCTGACTAAAGGCAACCTATTGAATCAATAGGTCTAGAGTAGTCCTCTTGAATCAATGGCAACTTAAGAAGGCCAGTCTTCTCTCGCTGGGACTAACAATGGATTCTGGGCTGTAGCCCTTGAGATGCCGTCCAAAAATCCCAACGAAGATTGTATTTGAGTTGGAAGAGAGTTCTTGGGATGTGCCTTCAGCTGCTTTGAAAGGAACTTGCTGTCATCTGGGCAGCTGAGTAAACTTTGCTTTTGTTTCAGGCAAGAGGGAGGGAGAGGGGAGGAAGGGAGGCACAGCCGAGAGTGACCTCCTTTTGAATCTGGCTTGTGTGCTACAGATGCTGCTTGAACACCTGGGATGGCTCAGAAATCCATGAGTCCACAAAAAGAAAGAGGGTTGGGGAGGGATCCTCCTGGTGCAGACACAGGAGAAGATGCAGAAAAAGTAATCTGGAGGGGTGGAACAAAAGGGAAATCCTTTGGAGGTCCAGCCGATGTTGGAGTTAGTTTTCAGTTTGGAAAGAGGAAACCAGAGTAGACATCTGGAGGCACAAGAGAAAGACTGGGCAACCAAACAGCTCCAACAAACAGCCTTGTATCAAGTTGCATGTACAGTTGTGGTTAAGCCTCAGTCTGCAAGACCAAAATCAGGCTCATTGCAAGCAAGAAAAGTTTGCAGTGAGCCCACAATCTGTGGATAGGTGCAGCACATTCATTGTGTGAAGGGTTTGCTAGGTTGCACAGTCATCAAAATGGCACATTGGGGAGAGTCATGAGTAGATATTTTTTGTGGGTTTTTTGGGCTATGTGGCCATGTTCTAGAAAAAACCACAAAAAACTATGGATGCCAGCCATGAAAGCCTTTGACTTCACATTGGTCATGAGTTTGGAAACTTTTGTAAAATGATACCTCCCAGCATCCATCCCCAGCACAGCCAGTCATGTCCAGCAACTTGAATTCCCTAGCTTGCCCAGAAATATGTGGCCCTGGAGATGCATATGGTCCATGGGCTGTTTTTGTGGCCCTCAGATTCCCCCAAACCATGCCCAGTCCCCCCTTGCACTCTTTAATCCTGGAAAACAGTTCAGGTTCAGTTCAGGTCCGGAAGTGCACAGTACTTCCTACCACTTCTGGATGGTGGTGATGGTGGGCAGCCATTGTAGGGGATCCAGAGGCATCCCATTGTAGAGGATCCAGGGGCACAAACATCCCAGATATGCTGAATTATCCCACCCCATTTGCTTTGACTCTAAAAGCCTGGCTTTGCACAGCTTGTAAAAGTGGAGTTAGGAAAGGGGGTGGAATGACCATTAATGGGAGAAACAGAGCAAGACCAGCTTACCCTCCAGTTGTCCAGATTGCAGAATTAATGGAGTTTGCAGAATTAATGGAGTTTGACACTGCTTTAACTGTCATGGCTCCATCTTCTAGATTTGTAGCTTGTTGTGGCACCAGAGTTATCTGCCAGAGTAGGTTAAACATCACACTAAACTACAAATCCCAGAATTCCACAGCATCATGCCCTGGCAGTTAAAGCAGTATCAAATGGCATTAATTCTGCAATGTCTTGGAAAAGGGAATGCCACTCTGTACAAAGCCAGATCTGTAGATGCAGCCATAGTATTATCCATACAAGTCAAATGCAACCATGAAGAAAGGAACTGATTCTTATCTATGCCCACTTTCTTGGCATGCTTCAACACCTACCAATTATTCGCCCTGCTGCTCAAGAGGGAAGGGTTCGGCTGCACTTGCAATCCAAAAGTGTGATGAGTTAATCCCACAGACATCACGCGGCGCATGATGTGCTCCAATCTCAGCCTTCAGTCTTGTTTCATGTTAATCAGCCAATATCATCTAATAATAATCTTTGAAATGGAAGTTGATCATTCATTTTACTAATGGCTTAAACTAAAGGCATGCATTATTTCCCAAGTGCAGAGTGGGACTTAAGTGTGCATGAGATACCGCAAGGAAGGACTGATTTCACAATATTATGTCTGCCTTTGCCTTTAGCAATCGCACAGTTCGGATGCCGAACAATGTGTTCTCCAGCTGCTCCGTAGTGTTAACCATGCTCCTGCCACAGATGTTTCACACAGATGTCGTGAAAGCTGCTATTTCCTCAGGAGTTTGTCCCATTGAACTTTTATGACTGGAGTTAAACCTGGAGAGGACTGGAGAGCACTCCTATGCATCTCTACTAAAAAATTAATCCCTAGTAAATTAAATGGTAGTCCTTCTTAAGAGCAGGAGGGACTTTGGCCCTTAAACCACAGCCATTAACAGAAGGGCTGAGTAAACTGGGGAGTGTTAATACATGCCCCCATTCACAGAATGAACCCAAAGGGTGCAAGGGAAATACATTTGAACCAGGCTCCCTGCCAGAGATCATGGACTATGCACCCCATCAGCCCCAGACAGCTTGCTGAGTGGTCTGGGGATTATGGGACTTTATTTTTTTAGACACATCTGGAGCGATCAATGCTGAGAACACTGTTGGGTTCAGCTGCTCGTCACTCACCTTTTGGGGCATGTTTTCTATTGCATTTATCCAGCAATGTGGCCCTGCTAAGTGAGCATTTGAAATTTCGTCCCATATTTTTTGCAGCACTACTTGATGTCTCTGCTACAGTCTGGTATTTGAACAGTTCCCGTCCCATTTCATTTCCCTATTCGGCTACAGTGCTCTCTTATTTCAGAAAGCACTGCTTCTTGTCAAGATTGTGGTGCGCACACACACCCCTTCTCTCTCATTTTCTTGGAAAAGGAACACAAGTGCCATTGCATCTACGAATGATGAACTCTAAGGGATGCAAGATTGCTTCTTAGGACATATTCAAGAGGTTTGTGAAGGAGCTGGGAGTGATCAGGTCAGAAACAACCTTGCCCTCCTTGCCCTCTAGCTACAAAACAGGCATTTGCAGGGGAAATTGTCAAGGTGTCTGGGCTGAACAGGTGAGACTGTGCAATTGGACTACGAAAGGAGAAGAGAAGTCCTAGACCGAGACAATGAAGTGGAAAACAGATGAACACTGCACAAGTGCAAAGTCAGCTTGTAAAAGTGGAGTTAGGAAAAGGGGTGGAATGACCATTAATGGGAGAAACAGAGCAAGACCAGCTTACCCTCCAGTTGTCCGGATTTAACCAAGATGGTTCTGATTAAACCTCTATCCTTCCACTTTTCCAGCTGCTTTTAAAAAGTCCCAGTTTCTCTCTCCTCCTCTCACTTCTCCCTTTTGTTCTCAGATTACTTCCATTCCTGTAAACTATGTTCAAAAGTAGTTTGCACTTGGTTAACTCAGCAAGGGAGGAGATGAGAGGAAGAAGGTCAAATCTTGCTCTTCCCAGTAGCCTCAGGCAAAAGCAAACTGCTGCAGCCTCTCCTAGTTTGTACCCCCCCCCCCTTTCATTACTAACTTAATCACTACTAATGATGTTCATTACTAACATTGACATCTTCATCACACTCTGATGTTGCTTGGCCATACGCATGCCAGTATTCGTCTGTGAAATATTGGATAGCATGGGCAAAGTCAGTAAGTAAGAGCAAGATCATTAGTGCCAAGTTTTCAGGCATCCTCATGCAAAGCAAACAGCGATCAAAGACAAGCAAGAGAAGCAGAATGAGAGCAACAACAACAAATATTGTGACACTTTGAAAGACTAGCAGGTTTTGTTCAGAATAAGGCTGTGATGCATCTGCTCTGAATTGGGCTGAAGTCCAGAATAGCTGGTGCCAAGCAAAACTGGTCAGTCTTCAATGATGCCACAAGACACTTGGACAGTTTGCTCCAACAGACGCACAAGGCTAATCGCCCGCCTGCAAACCGTCTCACAATTTCCACTTTTCAGAACAAATTAGACAATAAAAACAATATAGCTCCGATATGGACAAGAGCCAAACTTGGGATAGGGATCTTGCATCAGATGGAATGGGTTAGATTCCTCATCCTTTTGCAACTTGATGCTATGCAACTGGGCAAGTTGGCCACGCTCCTTTTCACACAGAGCTTGCATTTGCAGGGTGAGGGGTAAGGGGACAGCCCTACTTTAAATCAAATCAAATCAATCAATCAATGAGGCCACTTTGTCATTAAAAATAACATACACACAAATACTGTAGACAGAAAGTGGCGTGGCAGAAATGTATCGTTCACATTGCTGGTCATTATGCGCCTTGACATCAACTTGACATCCTAGGATTTTCTTGGCAAGATATAGGAGATTTGCCATCATTCTTCCCAAATGCTGAAAGAATGTGGCTTGCCTAAGGTCACCCAGTGGGTTTCCATAGCTGAATGAGCATTCGAACCCTAGTTTCCTGGAGTCTTTAGGGAATTTATCACACAAAGGAGATTGGGAGTTTATTCCATGAATATCCCGGAAATGACGTATAATTACACGAAACGATTTCACACAACGTTGCACAAAGGACACCCTTAAAGTGGTCACCAAGAAGCATTAACACGCATCTTTTGACTTTCTGGACTTTAAGCGTCAATTGCATTCCCAATATCACTTTATTTGTGCAATTATTGGAAGTGATAATTATTCGTGCAATTATTCCTGCCTTATTTGTGGGACGCTTTCAATGTGCTTTAATTGCTCTTTAATGCCAAAATTAGCCCCAGTGTGATAAACTCCCTTGTCTGTTTCTCGATTCGAACCACTAAACCATGCTGGCTTTGCACTTCCAAATACTGTACTGTTAATTCAGTCTCAGGACCATTGCTGGGCCATTTGATTCTAGCATGATATCTAGACCAGCTGTATCTATGTATTCCTCAAGAAAGAAAGAAAGAAAGAAAGAAAGAAAGAAAGAGACAGGTCAAAGGCTTCATCTAAAATAAATCTCTCCTATCTCATCAGGTTGATGAAAGTCAATGAGTTTCCTTTCCAGAGGGGAAAAGAATGCCAAAAAGAAACCCCAAAACCATAGGATAGGAAAGTCATCTTGCAAAATGGGTGGGAAGCAATTGGAATCTCTCTCTTTCTCTGTTACATCCAGATATATATCCCCATCTCTCAACAAAAGGCAGACCAAGACATTGCACTTACCCTTGCCAAGGGATGGGAGAGAGATCCTGGTGCTGCACTCCTTTGAATGCTCCTGGTATCGAAGAAAGAAAGATCTGTCCTGAATTTCAAAACTGGGAAGCAGGAGAAGAGAGAAAGAGAAGGGGAAGGAAAAAGGATCTGCCTCCTTCTCCCTAGATTCTCAGAGCAGCTATGGCAGAACAGTATCTGGTCTGTTGCCTTTATAGCATCCTCTCTCCTCCCCTTTGCTTGCTTGCCCAGCCCTTTGGAGTAGATTGGAGGAGCTCCTTGCATGAAATTTCCCTGGAAGCTGCCTTTTATTTAACCACTATTGATGCTTGGGTTTGGGATGGGTTTATTTCCAAGAAGAGAAGAGAGAGAGCAAAGTTGATCTGAAGTTGTAGTTCAAGAGTTTGAATGCAATACTCTGCCACACTTTTCTTTAACAAATTTTCTTTCAGTCCTCACCAAACTCTGTCGCTTCACCAAACTACAAATCCCAGGATTCTGTAGGATGAAGCCATGGCTGTTGAAGTGGTGTCAAACTGCTTTATTTCTACAGTGTGGTAGCCACCCAAGCGATCATCAAAATGTTCCCGAAGTCCCCAGCATCTTGGTTAATATTCTAGTTTGTTGTGGCACCAATGCTCTCTGACAGAGGCGTCTAAATATCTCAACAAAACTTCAGATCCCAGGATTCTGTTGGAGAGAGAGCCATGGCTGTCAAAGCGGTGTCAAAACTGCAGCATTGATGCAGCCTTGGAGAGCGAATGTTTGTTGCCTTTCTCTGCTATGTCTTTTGCTGCTTGTTGTTATTACTGTAGGATGTTTTACTTTTGGGACAGTGTTGCAGGTCTGAGCTGCAGCAAAACTGAGCAGGTTATTCTTACTAGAAAGGTGGTATATCAATGCTTTTAAGAAGAACAGAAGAACAGAATAAGTAGATAGATCTGTGTACCCACTCTCTTGTCTGGATCCCTTTTTCTCCTGGATCATGATCCATTTGTTACAATGCAGTGACACAATTCTGCAAGCTCCCCCTTCCAGAAATGGGCCAATATTATAATGAATCATGAAAGAAATGAATCACGAAAGAGGGGCATGATGAAATAATTCTGAAAACAGGCACTGAGGGTTTATTGCATGCCCAGCAGCTGTTCCTGTTGAAAGTGCAAATATAATGCTCAGCCAATGTACTATATAGAAGAACATTAGAGGGAGCTCTGATTCTACACCAAAGGGCTATCCGGCTTCAGCTCCGGATGAGTCAGGATTTCATTTCCTTTTCCGTTTTTTATTAGTATTTATGGAAAATCAAACGTGAGAGAGAGAGAGAGTGAGCAACGAGGCCAGACTTACTCATCCCTAACTTAAAACACACATTTATAATGCCGGTGATCCTCGTGGCGATTTATGCACGCAGAGGTTGCCCTGTGTGCAAATGGCTGGGCATGCAGTCCAATGTAAAATGTTCGCATTCAATTCAGGGTTGCAATTGTGCCTGTTGTGCCTCTGGATACGCAGATGTGGCTGGTTGTCCATTTGGCTGTGTGCTCAGCTACGCATCCAGTTGTACAGTATTGCTACTGAACACAAGGTTTGTGTGGTACAGTTACTCTGCATGGAGAGATTTCAACAATCCTGATTTGGCAAACATATTAACTATTGTGAAGTCGAAGGCTTTCACGGCTGGCATCCATAGCTTTTTGTGGGTTTTTTGGGACTATGTGGCTATGTTCTAGAAGAGTTTATTCCTGACATTTTGCCAGCATCTGTGGCTGGCATCTTCAGAAAAAAAACATAAAAAAGGATTAACTATTGTATATGGTCTTGGCCAAGAATGTAATTTTATCATTATCTATGCAACTAGGTAACACTGCATTGGAGCTAAGATTTTGAAAGAGTTGTGTAGTCATTCGACATTGTCTACAAAGTCCATGCATTCTAGACTTTACGAGAACTGGTTTCAGTAAACTTAGGGAAATACTGCATGGCCAGGAATATTAAAAGCAAAGGAAGTTCACCACGGATGGGATTTTCTAAAAAGTGAAATACTGAAGACACAGTTTCAAACGCATCACTTGGACTACAGTATCCAGTTCTGGGCATCCCAATTCAAGAAGCTGAAGCGTGTCCAAAGGAGGGCGACTAAAATGGTGAAGGGTTTAGAAACCATGCTTTATGAGGAGAGACTTAGAGAGCTGGGGATGTTTAGCCTGGAGAAGAAAAGGTTAAGAGGAGATATGATAGCCCTGTTTAAGTATTTGAAGGGAAGTCATATTGAGGAGGGAGCAAGCTTGTTTTCTGCTGCTTCAGAGACTAGGACCTGGAGCAATGAATGCAAACTAATGGAAAAGAGATTCCACCTCAACATTAGGAGGAACTTTCTAATGGTGAGAGCAGTTTGACAAAGGAAGACCCTCCGTCAAAGAGTTGTGGTGTCTCTTTCTTTGGAGGTCTTTAAACAGAGGCTGGATGGCCATCTGTCGGGTGTTCTTGGATTGTGTCTTCCTGCATGGATTGTGTCTTCCAACTCCATGATTCTATTATTCTGGATTCTATGTGATTCTATGATATTTTTCAACCTATCTGTTCAATTTGTATGCAGAACATATTATAAGAAAAACAGGCTTGGACACAGAAGAAGACGCAGTGAAAATAGGAGGAAGAAATATCAACGATCTAAGATATGCAGATGACACCATAATACTAGCAGAAAACCTCAAAGGCTTGGAACCACTACTAAGAAAGATCAAAGAAGAAAGCGCAAAGGCAGGCTGAATGTTGAACATAAAGAAAACAAAAATACTGACCACCGTGGACCTTCACAAGTTCAACCTAGACAAGGAAGAAATAGAAACAGTAAAGGAGTTCTCCTACCTGGGATCAAACATTGATAGAAATGAGGACTGCAGTTAGGAAATCAGAAGACTAAGAATGGGGCTATGAAAGAACCAGAAAAGATTCTAAAATGCAAAGACTTACAACTGAGCACAAAAGGTAGAATCATACAAGCCACTGTATTTTCTATGTGAGATGTGAGAGCTGGAGAGTCAAGAAAGATAGGAGGAAAGCCAACTCCTTGGGGAGAAGAGTGCTGAGGATCCCAAGGACAGCCAAAAGGACAAAGAAATGGGTCCTAGAGCAGATCAAGCCAGAAACCTCCCTGGAAGAAGCCAAGATGACCAAACTGAGGCTGTCATACTTCGGACCCATCATGAGGAGGAAGGACTCCTTGGAAAAGGCAATAATGCAGGGAAAGGTGTAGGGAAGGAGGCAGAGAGGCCACAGGCCAGATGGATGGACTCTGTTAAGGAGGTCACTATGGGTTTTATGGGGTTGCAAGAATTAAACAGAGCAGTGGAGGATAGTGGGTCTTGGAGATGTCTCATCCATAGGGGCACCATGAGTCGAGGTCGACTTGAGGGCAGTTAACAACAAATGATAATCTAAAGCAATGCTGCTCCCCATATGAACCCGCACATGCTTTGAGATGTTCAGGAGAGGCCCTTTTTTTCTGGGAGAAGCCACCAAGCAGACCTTCTCCTATGTTCCTACTGGATGCATTTGTAAGGGTGATAGGATCAAGAGAAGGGTTTCCCTTAAAGATCTCAAAGTTCAGACAGAGGCTGCATGATGACTGCAGAAATAGCCCAGTTTGACATCACTTCAACTCCATGGCTCAATGCTCTGGAGTTCTGGGAATTGTAGTTTGGGCACCAGAGCTGTCTGACAGAGAAGCTCTCAGGAAACAACAAATCTCAGAATCCCATAGCCATATTGAGTCATATCAATGAAACTGGGTTATCTCCGCAGCGTGGATGCTGTCAGAGACAACGGAGAGGAGATTATTCATCAGATAATCTTGACCCAAGCCATGTAGGGCTTTATAGGCCATAAAAATGAGGAAAACAGACAAGTCTTCAGAGAACTCTGGCCTCCTAAACATGAGCCATTGAACTTGAATGACTGTCAGAGGATTTCAAAGAAGACAGCAGTGGATTTTTTCCCCAGCAAAGGAGCTGAGTCAGAAGATGGTTGGCCCTGAAAATAATTTCTGGATGCCTATTTTTAAGAAATTAAAAAATTGGAATAAAATAAATGGGTTACTAGCAGACCCTGTAATTAATGCACTGTAAAATGTGCTCCATAATCTGCTTTTTGGACAGAGCTCTGAAGCCACACCAAACTTTGATGTGAGACCTTAGCAAAGGGACACAGAGAAATCTGGGTTGGAAGGGTGTGTCTCTATGAAAGCAGATCCAAGGGACAGAACAAGCCAAGGACATTATATGAATCCAAGAAAAATCTCCCTCTCTTGAATTTCAGGATGGGGAAAAATAAGGACAGTGTTATTAACACATGAAGGGACAGTCGGCGATCCAGAGCCATGAACAGAAGTGAATAAAACCATAGACTGCTAAAATGATGACACCAATGATTTCCATAATGAGGAAGAAAACCTGAGATCTAATGGTCATTCATGATGATGCCAATTGATTTGGGGTGACCAGATACCATAATCACAAAGGAGGACAAGGTAAATGTAGCACATTTTTTAAAATGTAGGACATCACAAAATAAGGCTAAAGACACTCTTTGGTCCAAGACACACTGCAGAAATAATCTAGTTTGAGGCCACTTTAACTGCCCTGGCTTAGTGCTAGGGAATCCTGGGAACGGTGGTTTATTGTGGCACCAGAGCTCTCTGACAGAGAAGATTAACAAAACTACGGCCTGTTACAGACTGCCAAAATAAAGCTGCTTCGGGTCTCTTTGGAGGTATGCTATTTAAATGATGCATGGGTCCTAAGAGTCTGGAGGTCGCGCCAAAGCCACACTCCGTTCCTAAGCACTGGAGGGCAGCTTTGGTGCAGCTTCCGGATTCTTAGGACCCACTGCATCATTTAAACACCATACCTCCAAAGAGACCCGAAGCAGCTTTATTTTGGCAGTCTGTAACAGGTTCCCAGAATTTACTTGCATTAAGCCAGGGCATTTAAAGTGGTCTCAGACTGGATTGTTTCTGCAGTGTGTTTTGGACCATAGAAATATAAATTCTTGCATCTTAGGCTCAGAATGGAGGACATTTTGCAATTCCTCCTGAACAGAAGGCTGAAAGAGAGGATGTCTGGTCACCCTGAATTGATCTCAGTGTGCATTTTGTGTTGCACATTTCCCTTCCTTGTGTTACATGAAGCGGATCCTTTCACAAAAGGGAGATCTCACTGCATGCTGGAAGCAAACATGAGAGAAAGAGACACACTCTCTGGCTCAGGGTCCTCCTATTTCCAACAGCTGAGCTTCCAGTAGTGCTTCAAACCAGTTGTTATCAGCCCAAACCCCAATGCGTGCATATCTGTAATGTTTGGCTGACATCCGGACAGACCGTTACGGCCATGTTCTCTAAAGGCAACACACAGTTTGTTCCTTGTCGTGGAATGTGGTGCTGTGGAGCCCACGCAAGAGAAACTACAACTGTGGTTAGGTTATAATGATAGGATGTTGCTCAACCGAGTTGGCTAAGCCCTGGCAGGGACCAAAATGGATGCTTGGCAATCAGCTGGCACATTGCACATCCCTGTGGTGTGAAAACAACACTGAAAATTCAACCAATTTAAGTCAGTCACACACTCAAGTTATCCTAAAAGCATTTCGACATTTGTTTCCAAAACCATAATTAAATCCCAGCGGCATTCTTTTACAAAAAGGGTGTTTTAAAACAAAAATCTTAATATCATGCCAATGTGATGTCCAGTTGCACGGTGGCGAACCTGTCCAATTAGTTAAGGAGCGTCAATTCGCAGATGTTTGTTGTGAAGTTTTCTCTTTTAGGCAGGATGTTTCATTTCTAAACACGTAACTCCTTTCCTCTTTCACAATTTCCTCCTAATTTAACACATCTCCAAAGAACTGAGTAACACCTTCACAGGCAGGGAAGGGGCGCCTTGTAAAAACAAAATCAGCAATTAAAAAGGAGAGGGCTAATGGAAACCAGTTGGCAATGAAGAGGACAGGGCTTGCACAAACGATTTAAAAGCCATAACTTGCCGTTTCTTAACTTTGCTCATCACGAGAAGAAAAGCTTTCAGAGAATCCTTAATGAACATTCCAGAAACAGCTGTGCTTTGGACAGATGCTTTTCAGCAGTGGCTATAAAACACAAGATCAAAGATACAGTCCAAAAATGGAGTCCAAGATTGTTGTCAAGGCCGGATTATCAATGGGACAATTATCGCAGTTGCTCCAGGGCTCCAAGTCGCCAAAGACCCCATACAGATGTTGCATGCATGCATCCCCAAGCATCTTGTGTTGTGATGTTGAGAAGAGAGAATTGCTCCTCAGGAGGACTCAGACCTCTCTTGCCCTGCCTTTCCGAAAGGTTAGCAACACTTTGTTGTTGTGTGCCTTCGAGTCATTTCTGACTTATGGCAACCCTAAGGCAAACCTATCATTTCTGAAGTTTCTTCAGAAGGGAGTTGCCACTGCCATTCTCTGAGGCTGAGAGAGTGTGGCTCGCCCAAGCTTGCCCAGTGAGCTTCATGTCCAAGTGGGAAGCGAACTCTGGCTTCCAGAATCATATAGTCCAACACTCTAACCATTAAGCCATGCTGGCTCTCTTGGTAACGCTACCTGACATCAAAAGTGTATTTGCTCCCCAGATGGAAAATAGGTACAGGTTGGTGCTCATTGTCCAACTGGGGAGCAAATGAACTTTGGAGTCACTGAGATACTGGCTTTGGTCAAAGGGTGTCAGGAGCTGCATCACTCAGCTTGTCTGCCATGGTGTGAAATGTTAACTTAAAAGGGTATAGCTTTGTTGTTGCTAGCTTGAGTCGATTTCAACTCATGGCGACCCTGTGGATGAGACATTTCCAAGATCCCCTATCTTCCATTTTTCTGCTTAGGTCCTGCAAACCCATGCCCATGATCCCTCTGATCCATCCATCCGGCACATATCTTCCCCTCCTCCTTCTTCTCCCCTCTACCTTTCTTAGTATTATTGTTTTTTCCTAGAGGTCCATGTCTTCTCATTATGTGGCCGAAGTACAACAGCCTCAACATGATAATCTTGGCTTCCAAGGAGAGCTCTGATCGGTCTAAGGACTCATTGGTTTGTCTTTTTGGCTGTCCATGGTATCCTAAACACTCTTCTCCAGCACCACATGAGTTGATCTTTCTCCTGTCTGCTTCCTTCACTGTCTAGCTATCACATCCATACACAGCAATAGGGAATGCAATGGCCTGAATGATTCTGACTTTAGTGCTCAGTTGTATGCCTTTACTCTTCAGGATCTTTTCTAGTTCTTTCATAGCTGCCCTTCCCATTCCTAGTCTTATTTGACTGCAGCCACCTCACTCACTTTACTTGCTTGATACTTGCTGGTGCAGGGAGCTATTGATATCCGTTGCCATTTGATACAAGGGATATCATTTCATTATGCCATTGCATCTAATGGGACTTGAGTTTCCACAGATTTTGGTGTCTGCAGGGGGTCCTGGAATCAAACCCTAGCAGATACCAAGTGCCCACCGTATTGGCACCCTGTTTCTGTAGTTCTCTACCAACCAGGTGGATTCAGGAATGGTAGTCCACTTGGCCAACATATAGTTTTCTCTTTGTGGTCCTTAGCTGCGGACACTAAAATCTCACTTCATCTTTTTCTTTTCAACACCAGCTGACAAACTATACGGCATGCTCAGTCCACTCCACTCTTTAGTCATATCTTATTTTATTGCTCTGTCCTACATAATGTGATCCAGAATGTCAAAACTGTAGCTCTGTGGTTTTATTATGAGATGATTCCTGAAGACCATCGGCCTCTACATAGTGGTGGGTAGAACACAGGTCTTCAGATATACAGTACTGCTAAACTGCAGTTCCTATTGTCCCTAGACATCACAGTCAATGATGGGCCATTCTGGGAGAAGAAGTTTGACCACATTTGTTCTAAACATTCCAAAGATCTTGTCCTCTGTGGATCTGGAACACCCTTGCTCTAGAAATGTAAGCAAGCTAAATAGAATACCTTCTTTCAGCAGCTGTTAAGACATTTCAACATGGGCCTTTGAGATAAACAGAGACTTTAAGTGGACATCTTGATCCGAAGCATTGTTTACCTACATCCCAAGCTTTAAAAGGACAGAATGAGCTAAACTTAAAAGCAAAACAAAACACACACATACCACCAAAGGGATTGTGTGCTCTGTCCCCAGAGAACGAAATCTCAACAGGAAGATGGGGAAAAGCTACGGACCACAAAGAGAAAACTGTATGTTGGCCAAGTGGACTACCACTCCTGAATCCATCTGGCTGGCAGATTCTGGTAACTGTAGTCTAAGGAACAATTTGGCCTAGGATTAATCTAGCTAAGACTAAACCTGCCTACATTCTAAATCTTCACATTAAAAAATCCCAAAATTTCTCCAAGGATACCGTCCATAACTCCAGATGGGAATCACAAGGTCATCCAGACTGCAACTCCCATCATCTTAAAATAACTTAATGAAGTTAAGACAATAAACCTTAGGGAGGATTCACTGACCTTCTGAAACCAGAACAAACCCCAAATGTCACAATATGGCAGGACTCAATGAAGCCATGCTACACCCACCTTATAAATAAATCTAGAGATTATTTTCATTCAAGTTGTGTTCTATTGTAATATAAACCCAGAAGCTAGAAAAATTGTTCCTTCTGGATTACATCCCCAGAATCCCCAATAGCCATGCTGACTGGGGAATTCTGAGAGCCATAGTCCAAAAAAGTAAATTTCCAAAGCACTAGGCAAACATCTGTATCCCATGATACACTGTTATGATTTTTAAAACATTTAACATGACAGAGGTAAAGGGAAAATGGTAAGAAGCGTTTTCAAAGCACTGCATAGCTACAGTCAACGGCTACTCGGGTTCATGGATTTAGAGACCCTTCCTTGGCACTGGGATTTGGGATAGCAAGACAAAACAAAAAAACCAGTGTCAACACAGCTTAGATGTGTAAGAATCTTGACGTGGCCCTCGCTCAATGATACTGTATACCTGTCAATTATCTCACTTGTGGACTGGAATCATCCTAGTTACACGCCGAATGATGCTTTAAGCAGAAGGAAGGTGGGATGTGGCTCACAGAAAAGTGTATGTGTGGAATCCTAAGAGATGCCAGCTTGGCGATGAGTGGCAAATCCTTTCCCCTCCCCTGTCAAAAAACACAGGGACCTACAGGATCATATAATTATTTTAGAATATACTTAGGCTCATGAAAGCACTGAGAGCGATGTGGCAACTTTATAAACTCTTTCCAGAAGTTACTGCGCTACACTATACATGCATACACACTCACAGCAGCAGTGCTCCTTTATGGCACATAGACAAAAGAACAAAAAGACCAACTTTCTTGGTATGCAAATACCTTGTTTGCCCTGACTGGATTTCATTTATACAGCTGTCTCTCCACAATTGTGGCTTTAATATATTATTCTCTAGGAATCTCTAAGTCCTCCAGCACAATTCTGCTGGAAGTTGACCATAGGAGTTGTGCTGAAGAATCTAAACATTGCCAAAGAAAACATCTCTCCAAGCTTTTGTAAGTCCTCCAGTATGATTCTATGATCAATGTCAAGCAGATGTTGACCACAGAGTTGCACTGGAGGACCTAGAGAGGTGTACTCTTAGGTAATAATAGTGTTTTTTATTTATGGTATTTCCACATTCATAGGGGTCTTTCACCCCTAACCCACTATACTTGTCACAAGTGATCATGTACAAGTCCTGTTGAATCAAACCAAAGGTCCACACAATGTCCAGTATCCTGTTGCTCTCTGTGACTACCTTAAGACTTCTGGAGAAATCCACAAAGCCCCTCTCTCCTCACTGTGTTCCCCAGGACTTAAAACTCAGCAGCCTAGTATCTTAACAGATTCACTATTTTTACTAGATGTGATTCTACCTACCCATTTTCCCACTCCAGTAAGAAGTAGAAAAGCCATTTCTCTATACCTATCATGGATCTTAGCTTCAAAGTCTAACCTTCATAGTGGTGGCGTCTCCAACCCTTCTCTTGTTCATGACTCTCCCTAAATAGTTTGGGATCTTGACTTCTGAAGGAGTGCCTTGCTCTACAATCTTTGCCTGATCAAGACCTGCAGGGAAAGACGTTTCGGCGTTTCAAGAGGCTGGACTAGTGTCAGCATTGCCCTTATTTTGAAACCATGTTTAAACTGTCTGCTCACATGAGTATTTGGGGCCTATAGTGCAATCAACATCTTGATTTTCCATTTCTCAAGACTGCAGGTTTATTTTAAAACACTCCCACTTGAGATTGCTGATATGGATTTAGAAATGTTTTAATAACTGTTAAGTATGAACCGACCTAACCAAAGAACACTCTCAGAGCTTTAAAACCAACTTTGTGACTTTTTTTTTTATTGATGGGCGACAACTTTATACTCCTAGATATCACTAGACTGTGTACACTTAGGAACTCAACATTATAGGAGAGCAGACAGCAAAATTAAACAAAGCAGACTGAAAGAAATATCAACCTTCATCATTTTGCCCATATTTTTTTTTGTTTTAAAATCCCATGTACACAGAAGCATAAATGCAGTTTTGAAATCTCTTAATAGCAATAAAGTTACAATCACCCATCTATATAGACTAACATTTTAACTCCAAGTATTTTGATCTGCAATGTGTACTTAAGCAGTTTCTCATCGCACAATTATTAAAATGTGTATCTCTTCCTATCAGGAACCAGCAACTCTGTATATTATACTTTTTTGTAGAGTATTTTTTTTTTAAATGAGGACCATTTTTCCTTGATAGACAGTGGCTCATTTTTACCATTTATCCAAAAAAAGAAAGTAAAAAGGGAAAAACTAATGGGGAACTTAGGTAGAGGGATTTTTTTTAGTTTTTTCATTTAAGTAAAATCTACAGAAATCTACAATTCTGTTGCTGGTGCAGGGCTGTTTCTACTATGCAATTAGAAAGTGGGAATCAGCTGCAAATCCTATTTTAATCTCTTAGGATTCAGCATTAGCACAAAAAAAAAAAAAAAAAGGAATTACTCTCTGTGTGTATGTGTGTGTGATTTGTGAGACCAAGTCTTTCAAACCCAAAAGACTTCATTCAGCAAAGTCAATAAGCCAACACAACCCGGGCTGCTTACAAACCCCAAAAAGAAAGCCATCCCTTTCACTCTATCCCACAGTTGCAAGAGGGAAGGGGAGGATTCACTCGGAAGAGCATGGAGGGGAGGAGAGTTAAGGGTTAGAGAGAGTTGGCGTTCTAGAAAGCAGGTAATCTGGCAAACACAGCAGAAAAAAAAGAGGAGGTTTCAAAGCAGGTCAACTCGGCGGTAGTACAGGAGGTAGGCTGTGCGCTCGGCAGACGGCTTCACCACCTGGTACTGCGTGATCACTTTGACGGCTTGGTCATCTATGCGCAGCCAGCCATTGAGGCCAATCTGGAAGACGTCTGTAGTGTAATGTCCACCAGTCGCACTGTTTCCATGATGATAGACAACTGCCAAGACACACAGAGAAAATGAAATGGACCGATGAACAGGAAAGCAAAACCAGAGCAGCAAGTTTGGACAGAGGATGGGTTTGCCCAAAGCATGGACTTCAGGCAGAGGTGAAAAAAAGTCACATTTGTGCTGCAATATGGAGAAAGAAACAGCAGGAGAAGTTCCTGATTTAAATCCAGCTCAAGTAAGAGAAATTCCCATCTCTTCCTCAGAATCTGCACTTGCAAGGACTTGAGTAAAGAGTGGTGTCTCCTCTTTCTTATGCAGCTTTAGATAATGCCAGAACTCTGCTGGATTCTCCCACCCACCAAGCCAGACTTCATTATAACTAAGTTAGTCTGGACAGCTTGAATAGGAAATGGGTGCTGGCATTTATACAGAATTTATTTAATCACATTTGTGAAGGAACTGACATGCAACTGTATGCTCTATAAATAGAGACCCTCCTTTTCTCCATCACCCCAATATTTTCTAAGCCATTGTCTAACATGATCATTAATAATGTCATTCCTGAGACAAATTCTGAATTCCACAAGGCTAATTTCTTATTTTGCTACCATCACCGTGGAGTTTTGTGTTGTCTGGGAATGACTCTGGAGAGGATGGAATTCTTGGAATCATTGTTCCATAGATGATAGCCTCCACCAGAGAAGGCAATGGTTCCCCAAACTCTCTGGAGCACCGCAGCTGTACATCCCTGGCTTATACAATAAGGGACCACTTTTATATTTTTTCTATATATGATGGATTTGAAGGAAACTGAAGTGTTTTAAGAATAGTAGGTGCTTTTAAATCCATTTATCTGAGATGAAGGGAGCACATACCTGCAAAGAGCCGGTAGGTTCTTTGGCCTTTAAAAATTTTACTTTTGACACCCGGAGACAACAACTCTGAAAAAAGACATAACATTTTAATGAATTATTTCTTTTAGTATTACCATGTTACTTCCTCTCCACTATAAACGTAAGCAACCAAAGAAAAACCACCCAGTAGAAGGAACACGAGAACTATTGAAAGCTGAATCTGCTGACAATATTCTATGCTTCTGAAATGGCTCAGGATGTATAGCCACCATTCCTGGGGATGCATGGGCTTGTCTTTGATCTCTGTCTATGTCTAGGCTTGGACTGGATCCTTGCCCAAGATTTAGGTGTTACAGGTATAAGAGTAACATTTGTTGTTGTTGTTGCATGCCTTCAAGACATTTCTGACTTATGGCAACCCTAAGGAGTTGTGTCCATAATATCATGGAGTTTTCTTGGCAGGATTTATTCAGAGGAGGTTTGCCATTGTCTTCCCCTGAGGCTGAGAGCATGCGACTTGCCCAAGGTCATTCAGTGGGTTTTATGGTCAAATGGGAATCAAATCAAAATAAAATAATTTTTTAGATCTTTTTTTTTAAAAAAAACACCAATTATGTCAAAATATTGAAAAAATTCAAAGGCAATTTGAAATCAATATCCATGATTTCAGGATGAGCATTTTTTAAAAAAGATGTCAGACTTGTCAAAATGGCAAGGCTGACCACAAAACATTTAGTGACATTTCAGTGAAGAACAGTATAGATTCTGATTTAAGACAAACTATGGAACTAAGTGTTGAAATCCTTTTGTGAGAAACATGCTGAGAGAGACTAAGCATGTGATGAGAGTTGGTAGTTACCAACTTTTAAAAATGTATTTTATGTCATTGTGCGTTACCTGACTAGCCCTGCAAGTGTACACAGGTCTCAACGTAAGATCTCTTTTAAACAGAACCCCTGTGAGATAAAGCACTATTAAAGGCAATGCTTTGTTCAGAAGATTCACCTTTACTTATTTCCAGGTCGACAGGATATTCAATATTTTTAATGAGTTTCTGGCACCCCCCAGTTTTCTCGTAGACGAATCGCTTGAGGTGTAGGACAAGAACTGGAGGGAGTTCTTCTAGTGTCACTCTTCGGCTGATCTCCACCTAACAGAGAGAAAGCAGAATTTTAAACTGAACCATCATCTCTACTAGACTTCAACTAGTACTGAATGAGTCTGACTAACAGATGTCCATCTTCCATTCTTAACTACTGCAGAGTTAACAAATGCTGGAACTCCACCACAAAAGGGAAAGAAATTATGTTAAGCCAGTACATGCAATAATATCTTGAATATCCATCCATCCATCCATCCATCCATCCATCCATCCATCCATCCATCCATCATAGTAATGAATATTTTCAGTATCTCCGGTTTCATAGTAATGACAGTTTTCAGTCTATTGATCACTGTACCGATGCCATTTCTTCCTAACCTTGGTCCAAAACTGGCCTTCAATTCAGTCTTGAACTCTGGTTCTGTACTATACCTAGGACATTATGTACATGAGCTAAGGATACATGCTAATGGATGCTGCGAAATATAAGAGATCAAGGTCTACGTTCCTAATCATTTTAGGGCAAACTTTTAAAAATGAAGTTTGAGATGTCTGTACTCTTCCCAGACTAGACACTGAAATATAAACCAGACCAGACTAGCACCTCAAGTGAACACCCATTTCTTCTAGAAGCCATAATTGAACATTTGGGTTGTCAAGTAAAGAGGAGACTAAAACCTTATATGTACCAAAAACCAAAAGTGAGTGGCTAGCCAAACAAAATCCATGTGGTGAAGCCAGGGAGTTTGTACTGCAAATTTTCCTCCCATACAAGGACGCTTCTCAGACAACCAAAAAGCATATTCTACCACCTTCACTCCCACACAATGTATCAGACATAAAATCCAGACGGGCTAAGTTTGCCTACACATAATTTTTCATGGCAACACATTCTTAGTCTTTCCTCCAGGTTGCACTCCCCACTCCCACTTATAAATATCTAAGCCACCTCTTTTCTATCACATGGTACACCACTGTTTACAAAGATTTCTTGTACTTCCTGCATTATGAGTGGTTATAATTTGATTTCTGATTATATCTATGGACGAACTGATGATTACTACTGGCAATATATTCAAGTCCTTTAACCCTTGTGAAACAAGCACTGCCCTGATTTGCATTACATGAAGTTTGAGAATCAATTTTCAATACAACAATATGCTAAGGCAATGAGCCCTATTGATGAAAATATCTTATTAGGGGGGAATACTTTGAGTCAACTGAATCAGCAACATTTAAAATAAAACCACGAGGACAGAAAAACTGCTACAACACCAAAACCTCTACTCTCCTATCAAAGCTGCCAGGTAAAGGGAGCAAGAACGTATTAGAAAGGATAAACAGCCTGTTTTCCAACTCTCTAAGGCACATTGCCCCATAAATTGTCCTGATTAGGAATACCTTCAACTGGTGACTAGGTTAGAGATGGAATTCCTTAAATGTGAAATTTCATGTTCTCTAGACAGTGAACAAATGCTGTTTTTCTATCATGGGTGTTTTGTGGGGCTGCAGTGCAGTCAGTGCAGGAACATGTTTTGTTTACAGAAAGTCCAAAGCCCAATACCTGGAACTTTGAGTTTAAAGTAACTCAGCTAACATGGCTAAGAATCTTCTCCCTGATGTTTTGAAGAGCTGCTGCTAGACAAAGTAGAAAATACAGAGCCAGGTGGACCAAAGGAACAAGGCAGCCTCATAGATGTGAATCTGTTGCCTGACAAAACACCCACGCCATAATTAGGTGTAGTATCTGACTGCAGAAGTTTATAACCAGCTAGAAAAGAACATACCTCTTGCTTAGTCTTTGTGGTATAACCCTGGACCGACTCTCTTGCCACCAAGCTTTCCAGTGCATCCTGAACCGTGCGTATCTTATCAGACTGGATATCCAACTGCAGAGTGAAAAATGGCTGCAGAGTTGCAGATTCCTTTGAACTCTGTTGGTAAACCACTGATCTAAAGAAATGAGGAAGAGTTAAAAGTTGTGTTTGTGAAAACTGTTCAATAATGTGACTCCAGCAAGGACTGTCGGCGAGACCAGGGTGCCAGCACACTTTCACACACCTCACAGTGTAGCCCCATAAAAAGCATGCCTCATAGTCCAAGTGAGCAGCAAAGTTGCAACTGGATATGTCTAGGCACAACAATTTACCTTTTAAATAGGTGGCAAGGCTTTCCTGCAGCATTTAACATCAAAATTATCATGTTTTGGAAACCAGGAGTAGATTTCTAGCAGCTTTTTTTGTTTTACTTTTCAATGTGGTACCCAGTTGCCCAGCCTACTTTTAACCGTAATTAGGAGGGAATGGAAACTATCTACACACACAAATCTGTCTCTCACATCTAATTGATTTTCTGCTTTATTGTCCATTAGAAGACTTCAGCATATTCAGATCCTTAGCAAAGCTTGTGCTGAACTTGTTGAGGTTTTCCATTAAATGTTCAAAGTGAAATGAGGAATAAAAAACTAGTTTCCTTGAAGTTTAATGGCCTTGACATTCGGCTCCTCCTCAAGATTCTCTCTCTCTCTCACACACACACACACACCTCTTTACACAGTAGCATCTTTATTTTAGTGTAAGAATTGGCTCTTTCTTGAGTTATGTGAAGCCTCCATAATGGCAAGATTGATGGTTGCAAGGTACAAGCTGCTCCACCCACTCTGTTACATTACTGCCATGTCTGCCACAGTTTCCCCACAGAGAACTGGCAAGGGACTTATCCAGATGAAGTACTCTTTTACTATACTTGAACAGCAGTAGGAGTGACTGTTCTGAGTCAGTAACCACTCTTAACACAGCTAATGTTTCAGATTAGCATTCTGCAGGGGCATTTTCCTCAACAGTCAAATGAGGGAGAAGAAGGGAGAGGGAATCAGAAGAAGTACATTATCCACTTTCTCTTCACCATGCATGATGCCATAAACCTCTCCTCCCTCTCTTTCAGTCTATATGAAAAACTAAAAACAACACACATATCCATCACAGCAGAACCCAAAACTGTCTTCTTAGGGCAGCCTTTCCCATTCTGCTGCACCCCAGAAGTTTTGGGCTAAAGCTCTTATCAACTCTCAGCTAGTATGGCCAGTGGCTATGAATGCGGAAGGTTCGTTCATAATATGTGAAGAATAGTAGGTTGGGGAATTCCACCTTGATGATAATCTCCACAGGTAAGCACAAAAATGTTGTACATGTTCTGGCATGAAAAATTCACATACATTCGTGCTTACATTTTAGAAGTTCTGCATTTGTTTCTCTTTGCAAGGCACAACTGAGCCAGAAATCATGAATGAAGACCAAAACACTAACAAAACAAAACAATATCTAAAGATGCCAACAACTTCAGTGGGAGGGAGAAAGTGTTAAACCAGCTATTTCTAAGGCTTGGTTAGCTACTACTAGACAATTCCTATCTCTGACAGTGGCCTCACAAGAGAAAGCTACCCAACCTGGGATCTTGTTTCTGCGGTGACCTACTTTGTACAGTGAGTAGGACAGGCGTGGCAGAAAGCAGACAACACATGTGGGACTAGAGCTTTGTGGTTCTTGCATTCAGCAGGACATTCTGGGTTTTGTTAAAAAAGAAAAGAAAACAGGAATCCCTCAGTATCATCTTGCTTCCTTTGGATGTCACTCGACATGAATAATTGCTACCAGATTAAACATACAAAGTGGAGGTCTCAAAATATATCGAACTGGTTCTTTTGAGGCCCATCAGCTTCCAAATATTCAGACATACAGTACTTCAAAGGCAATGAAGGCACTAGATGATATTTATCTTACAGCAATTTCCTTATATCAGCTTTATGGAAGTACTTTTACAATCAACAAAACGCTACAACTGAACGTCCACTTCCTTCAACATTGCATTATGGTTTATCAAATAGAATATGTTTCTTTTCTTACTCTGGGGAAAGAGGCATGTCTCTAAAAACAAAAATCAGTTCCTGCTCCATGTGGCCCTTGACCCAAATTACAAGAAAGTTTCAAGTTTAACTACTATAGTTCAGCAGCTGTGGTTCTGTGCATTTTTGTTTGGAATTTATTTTCTACGCCACATATTTTATTTTGTTGAATTCTATATAAAGTGCCCAGAGCATAAGCCTGAAGGGTGGTTCAATTTTGTCAAAAAATAAGTGTTTGTCTATGTATAAATTGATCAAGTCACAGTTGGAAGCCCAACATAGCTCTGCTTGAGTGTGGCCCAAGAAATTGCAACTTGGGGACAGAAGATTCCTATATCTCTTAAATAAAACACAACTACAGTCTGTATGCAGTCATTAACACCAGCTAAAGCAGACACACTGAATCAATGGGCGTTCACATCAGTGCTGACTCACCAAGTTTGTTGTAGTTAATAATTCAATTTCCGGCTTGTTTTCATTTATATTAATATGGACTCAGCCTGTGTTATCCCTTATCAGAAATTCCAAAATCCAAAACTACTTTAAAAAAAGTTGAACCACTCTTCAGGCTTAAGCTACAACACAAGTGGCACAGAGCACATCTGTACTGTATTTGCATGGCTGGAGACATGAGGATCTGTGAAATGGTGGGAATCCATGTCTCCCATCATTTCACATATTCTGTTTGTCTCCATCTTCCTTATGTCCCCATTATGTATATGCAGATATTCCAAAATCCCATAATATCCAGAACATGAAACAAGCATGCCAGATAGGGGATCCTCTGTAGTTATAACCACTCAAGCACTGCTTAAAAATACAACTTAAGAGTTTTACTGAGAATAGTGGAACGGTTCAACAGCTTGCTTTTACAGCAGACAGTTCTAACAATTCACATTCTAATAATAGGTCAAACTCATCAGTTGTTTATTTTAAGCCCTGTAGTGTAGTGGTCTAAGCATCGGACTATGACTCTCGAGACCAGGGTTTGAGCCCACCATTCAACCATGGAAACCCACTGGGTGACCTTAGGCAAGCCACATTCTCTCTGCAAAGCCAAATCCCCTCTGCATACATCTTTCCAAGAAAATCCTACTAGTTACCATAAGGAAGGCAAACAACAATATTAACCTGGCTTTCCAATTCTACTGAACTAGTTAAGGAGGTAAGATAGGAAACGGAAATAAAAATTAAGAAAAATGCATGTCTGTCCATTTCCCTCCCACTTAAATATCCCCACTTCACGTTCTACTAAATATAATTAAAATGTAGTATACCTTATGTGACCACCAAATATATCTGTAATTGGAGTCTGGACAAAATCCGCCTGCCGAGTAACAGAGGACTTGTTGCGTGGTCCCACTTGCTCCCATTCATCCTCACTGCCGTCACCTTGCTTCTCCTGTTCCTCCTCTTCATTTAAAGGCTGAGTCTCTGGGCCATTGGAAACTGCAAGTTCTTAGAAGAGGAAAGCATACATTTGTTCACACTTGCACATGATCTCTATAAGATATTGGGGATGGGTTGTTTTTGTGTTGACAGCAATCTAAACGGTCAGGAAGCATTTCCTGAAAAAAGGAAGCCTATCATTAAAGTCAGCTGTCAATATTTCTACCTAGCTCTCAGGCCACTATTCTTTCCTACCTTAATGCTAAAATAGACACTTAACATTGCTTGCCACTAGTCATAGTTTGTTCCTCAACTCAGACATGGAAACTATGATTTTATCTTAACCAAGTAGAGGAGCTAAGGAACAGTAATGAAAACCATTTGCAAGTTTTGCAAAAGCAAACAAATAAACAAAAAAGGGTGAAGAAGGGGGAGCTTGTCTTAATTAAAATTTGTAGTACAAACAGTGCTTAAATACAGTTGATGCAAACCACAATTTGCAAACCTATGCCGAACCATTATTTTACAACGTGGCTCAAAGCCAAATTATTAACCTTCGTTTGCTCACTGAGACATAATAAACCATAATGATTGGAGAGAACAAACCATGCTTAAGTATCCTGCCTATTCAGGGTCTATACTTAAATAGATTTAAGCTCTTTAATTTGTTTTTTAAGAACTTACTTTCACAGTGTGGAGACAGCAATTTCTTTAGGATCAGCATTTCCTCATGTAGGCCATTTAGAATAAATCCCAAATATTCTTCAGCATCTTCTTGTCTCCCCTGAATAAATAGCAAGCTGTTATTATTCATGATCTGAAGAATGATTCAAAGGCACACAGCACAACAAAGTTCAATTAAGTTTACAATTCAGCTCTGTATTCTTTTTTAATAACCTCTGTGAGACCTTAGTACAAGATCACTCCTATGGGAGCATCCTGTTGAACATGTGAAATTAAGCTAGAAAGAGGACAGGCACCTAGCCCCTTCCCCTTCATCCTGCAAAGCTCCTGCACACACAAGCTCCACTTCTGACCTGTGTATGTTCAGTGTACTGGTTAGTAGTGCAATTCTGTACAGTTTAGTTAACCTTTAAAATCTTCCCTGCAACTACAGCCCTAGAAAGATAGGGCTCTCTGCCAAGGAGAAGCCTGAAAACACATGCAGTTGAACATCCTCTAAATCTCCCTTTGGAGCTTCACATTAAACAAATTAGGTCTTAAATTTTCTCTTGCAAGGATAGGAATGAAGGGTGAAGGGCTAATGAGTACAGTTCACCCGCTCATCCCCCCAAGTATGCCTGTTTTGAATGTCTGCAGAGGGTTCTTGTACAGGGCTGCTTCCATCCTATACCAAGAGAGGAACAAGTGTCTTAATACAGCTTTACCTCACCTTTTCAGAAAGACTTGACTTGATAACTGTCAACAATCTATAAATATACGTAGGTTCAAATGCAGCTCCTGGCCTGATGTCTCTTGCAATTTTATCACCTAAAGCTGCAAGAAAAATAAACAAAAAGTTGGACAAAAGGAATTAGTTTAAGCAAAATCAATTTTTAAAACTTTTGAAGCTTCCTTTCTGAGTTCATGACTAGAAAAATGTAGTGTTCGTATTCCGAGTAGCCATTGTTCTATTTCCTTTACCAAACCTAAAAAGTGGGAATAGAAGTGTGAAAGTCAAGGAGGGGGACAAAATTTTCCCAATTTTTTAAGTTTAAAAGAAATATATTGCTTTCATTTTGTTCATAATTTGTTGGGGGGGAGCTTTTAAAAAGATGTTATAACAAGATGTTCATGCTACCGGGTATTTACTCCCAACAAATGATTTCTAAGCATAGTGTGGATGCCATGTTGGAATGGAATTTTCTAATACAGAACATATTCAGGAATGCAGTGTGGGAATTCTGCCAAGGACAGCAATTTCTACAATGAGGTCTTTTGCACAATAGATATCTGATGCCTATCATTTGTCACCAGATCCCTCCATTTTCTGTAGCAGAAACTGGTCAGTATTTTGAAATAGTCAGACCCAATCACAAATTAACCTGCTATGTGAAACAGTAGAGAAGTGTGTTCAATCTGGGCAAACCTTCAGCTTTTAAGACATTCACAGAAATGACAATAGTGAAGTATCAAAAGCAGAAGAAACTGCTGATGATGATAGGTCAGGAATTGAGGTCAATCTTAGTTTATTATGAAACTGAGGGCCTGTACAGACAGACCAAAATAAAGCTGCTTTAGGTCACTTTGGAGGTATGCTGTTTAAATGATGCATGCATCATAAGAGGCTAGAAGCCGTGCCAAAGCTGTGCTCCAGTCCTTAGGATTGGAGCGTGGCTTTGGCATGGCTTCTGGCCTCTTAGGACGCATGCATCATTTAAACAGCATACCTCCAAAGTGACCTGAAGCAGCTTTATTTTGGCCTGTCTGTATGGGCCCTAAGTTAATACTCAATGAACCCTGGATACTCCTTTGTTTAGCTTTGGACACTCCTTTGTTTAAAAAGGGCTGAAAGTATTTTGTCTGATGGATACTATAGAAGAGATTAAACTTAGAATGCAAATAGATAATCCGTGAACAGAGCAGGAGTGATTACCCTACCATATGAAGACACATGAAATCAACAAAATACAACTGAACAAACATTGAAGTCTCTCTGTGCCTCCAAAATTGACAGAGGCGACTGGTGAAGGAGCTGGGCCTCTTCCTGCTCTTAAAAATATAGGATGCAGGTAAACTTACAAACTGTTAAACTTGTAAGAGTTTATAAGTGTAACAGGGAGGAGTGCCCCAGGAGATGCTGAGTGGCTTTTAAAGAGAAATAGAAAAGCTCTTTGTATTTTATGTTTCTTGATGTGAGCCCATTTGTGCTGTAGGAGCACTAGAACCTGGGCTGCATCATACAAAGGCTACATTGAGCTCCTCCACACAACCCATATGTGATCAGACAGTTAACAGCTCGTATTTTCTACCCACCTTGTTTTGCCTTAGGAGGGACTGGCATGTTTGTAAACTCATTCATTAGGCGGACACTAAAGCAGAACAAAAAGAAACTGGTGTCAGCTAAAGGGGCAGCAAATATTAACAGGTAAAGCTTTCCAGCCAAAATAAACAGAACAGAACAAAACGCACTTAATGAGGAACTTGCTGAAACTGACAAGCTTCAAGTAAGACAAGCTGCATCCAGTGAGTATTCTTCAGTAGTATATTTCAAGACCAAAACTGCTAATTTATCGCTCATTTAAGGGAATTTTCACTTAAGGGAGACAATATACACCTGTTTTACTAATTATCTTTTTCAGGGAATGGAACCTTAGATATGTTTTCTTCCCTTGGCCAAAACTGGAAGACAGTAATTTCTTAACTTCCAAAATTGCTCCAGGTAAGGTACATGAAATGACCTGGGCACAATTCTTAAAGGACAAGGAAAGGTGGCAGAAGTCAAATTCTTACAGGCAATGTTCTGTACACAAATACACAGAGCTCATAACAAACAATGGGATGAAGTGCTCCTTCCTCATCCTCTCCAGGTTTGTATTAAAACAAAGTTTCCCGTTACTTTCGAATTGTGAAATTTTGGCTTAATGTCAAGTCAACAGAGTAAGACAACAGGCCAGGATCTAATTTTAGTTATTAACAAAGATTAGTAGTGAGAAAGATAACCAAAACCTATCCATTCAAGTAAGAAGCTACAGCTTTCTTACAACTGTGGGGGGAAATAATGTGTTTCACCTTTGTATTAATGTAAGTATATTCTCAAATTACTGGAGGAGTAAGAGTAATACAGATGGGAGTTGGAACTGTTTCAGTGGCAAATGAAGACATAACAAGATGGCAGTTAGAGGTTAACTTAGCTCCATGCCACGTCCTAGACACTCTTCTGTAACAGAACAATTACCGGATTCAACACAAATAAAGCCAGGTGATGTCTATAAAAGGTAAATTTCAAATTCATATTCATGGGCCTGTTACAGACTGCCAAAATAAAGCTGCTTCGGGTCTCTTTGGAGGTCTGCTGTTTAAATGATGCATGCACCCTAAGAATCCGGAAGCTGCACCAAAGCTGCCCTCCAGTGCTTAGGAATGGAGTGTGGCTTTGGCGCGACCTCCTGACTCTTAGGACCCATGCATCATTTAAAGAGCATACCTCCAAAGAGACCCCAAGCAGCTCTATTTAGGCAATCTGTAACAGGCCATGGATTCTGCATCCAAGGATTCAACCACGCACAGCTTGAAATATACAGTATATCCAAAAAGCAAACCTTGATTTTCCCATTTTCTATAAGGGACATTATTTTACTACGTCATTGTTCATAACTGGCACTTGAGCATCCATGGATTTTGTTATCTACAAGGGACTCCTGGAACCAAAAACCAGTGGATACCAAGGGCCTACTGTGTAACTTGAACGTTTTATTAATTTTCAAAAAGCGGGAGAGAGACCACCAAAAGGCATACTGATGTAAAACCTCATTTCAGTCATCATGACTGTCTTGCAAGTTACTTACAAGCTGTCTATCATTGGTGTTGATGTACATGGCCGCTGTGATTTCGAATACATTGGAATGGACTTCATGAGGTGAAACATTGGAGGGCAAGCCACCAAAGCTTGCAGTGTCTACAGAACTGCATTAAGGAGTCAGTTAATAAAGATAGCCAGAAGGAGTTCTCTCACATTTTCTCATGCACCCACCCATCAATCTTTGGCAAAATAAACTTACAACTCACTATGGTACAAGGAAGCAATTTAACAGTCATAATAAGATCCAGTGGCTCTTTGTACCTTTTCCCATTCACAGGATGAAATTGAGTTTTTAAATTTAACAGTACAAGAATCAGCTATATGTATTGATGACATCTGATAACAAGAACCACAATAAAAATGGAAAGCATTTCACCAAAGTAAGGATACAGCGTTGATATAACACCAGTTTCCTTTATTGATCAGCCCTCGTGGTTGCAAGGATACTGGTTTATGTATTAGTTTTACATTTTCCAGTAATTCTGTTGAATGAAGAACACATTCAAACATATCAACAAAAGCCAATCTGTTTTTAACTGAACACAGACTCTATTACACAAAACAGAGGAAGGAAAAACAGAATTTGAGCATCCCCTTGTGGCCAAATAAAGAAGTTTAGACGCACAAATTGCTTGCAGCAAGGTCCTCATTATGCTTTATCACCACTTACCATTACTCATTTTTAGATGGATTTAGAGGTGAGGTAAACTTCACTGTACAGCTTTACCTAGAAGTACTCCCGGGTATTTTAAGTTGTCTATTTGTTATTTATACTATTTGTACAATTGTTTTAATGATACCACCTACCCAGCTGAACTCTGTGGCTCAGTATGTGTATACTTGCAAGTATTTTTCCCCCTGGAGAGAAGAACTAGGTAGCAGCTTTCTTTCCATTCTAACCACACACATGTTCAGCAACATACCGACACACCTGCTTTGCTTTTGAAAGGGCTGAGTGTGTTGTAAAGGAATGACACCAGAGTGTAAAATGCAGTAGACGGCTGAATTACTCTAAGCCAATATTCAAGTCTGTTCTGAAATGTCTGACCTCACCTGCATTAGGAAATAAGCAGGACTAGGCTTACTCAGCAGCATGAAGCTCCACAGGCTAGATCCTGATTGACATCCAAGCAACTCTGTTTTATATAATCAACATTACCAAGAGCTGTCATAGACTTGTGATTGAATTGCACGATGATAGCCTAACAACTGTTCTGCTCAGAAAATGCTACACACGGGGGGACATTTATGCACAGGCCTTCCACAGTCCTCCTGTTTTCAGATTACTGGAATAGTATAATGCGGCTATGACTGCCACCATTTGATGAAAATACAGTGAAAGTTCAGATAAATGATCTTGTGAGCTTACAGAATACAGACTGAATATCCCTTATCTAAAATTCTTGGGACAAGCATTTCGGATTTTGGAACATTTGCATACATGAAATGAGGTGTCTTGGAGATGGGACCCCAGTCTAAACATGAAATTCGTTTTTTTCGTATACACTTTATACACACAGCTTGAAGGTAACGTTATACAATATATTTTAATAATTTTGTGCATGAAACAAAGTTTGCGTACATTAAACAGAAAGGAAAGGTAGCTACGCTCTCAACCACCCGTGAGTGTGTGGAACATTCTGTATTTTCAGATAAGGGATATTCAACCTGTTTCTTACAAACACATATGGAGTACAGGTATACCTCAGCTAACAAGCAGATGTGTACCTGAGCATTACTTCTTTAACAGAAATTTTGATGCCAGAGGCAGAAATAACATAGAAAGGACAGAGGTAGACTCCTACACCACAAAATAGAAGAGCAGTATATTTCAGCAATCTGTTAATTCAACATGCCCAAGTGAAATGAAATGACTGTGTTTGCTTAGTAAGGGATTCTGAGGACTGTTGCTGTTTACTTTGCCTGTCATAGGCAGACACATACAGCTATAGCAGGATCACCTATAGTAGAAACCTATTCTTTCCCAGCCCTAACTTTATTGCAGTAATGTAGACTTGATACTGTAATAACAAGTAGTTGTTTCACACACAGAGTATGTGCTTAGACTTGATACTGTAGTAACAAGTAGTTGTTTCACACACAAAGTATGTGCTTCTCCAGCCTTTGTTGGCCATCCTTCCGCATGCTGATGCTACTAAAAAGGTTCCTGCTAGGCAGAAGATGAGGAAAAGAGGTTCTGGGCAGACATAAAAAGACATTTTAAAAAGATGTTTCTTTATCAGAGGGTTTGATAACTGAAGTATGCCTGCCTATCATTACAAGCACATCATTTTTATATGTAATTTACTCTTCCAAACCTTCTACCGAATTGTAGATAAAAGATTACTAAACTTAGACTTCAGAATCAAATGTGACCAAGTATGACTGTTTTAGGGAACTAGGCATTAATGCTTGAAAAGAAAAAGCATCTCCTATTTAGTAATAAAGGAATACAGCAGGAACACCACTAAAAAGAAATAAGAAGAAACTATAAAGGAATTGCATGGCACAGAAAAGGACAAGTTTTGGAATTCATCTTTGACAAGTAATTCTAGTATCCAAGAATACCCATAGCCTGAAATTTCCTGAATCGTAAGGAAAACTGTTCTAGCCAGAAGAGTTAATTTCACACACCAGACAGAAGAATAAATAACTTTCAGTATCATTCTCTGTCCTGTTTTCATGACACAGGAAACTTCTCTGTTATACAGAACACCTCATTAGACACAATGAGCAAAATGCCAAGCTAAACATGTCTACTTTGTCACGGTGACTGACTGTAAAGCAATATTTGGCAGGCTGGCTTGGGTGCTGGCTTACAGCCCCAGGTTCATTTAAGTGAATGCCACCTAGTTAATTTTACCCACTCACTTGATGGGAAATACAAAGGAGGAAGGAGCAAAATGGGTGCATAAATGATAATTCATAATAAACTGGGGAGGGGGGAGATAGGCAGCCTGGTTTACATTTATGTGTAAATGAAGCCAGTGTTTGACTTCTGGCTTACTGAGCAATAAAATGTTTTCCTTTCGTGATTAGACAGATGGTAAAGAAAGTAGACAGCTCTATTCAGTGTTTCCCTCAATAGCACTCAGCTCTCCCAATGGAGAGGATAAATCTCCCTCATTCTCAGTTGTAGGTGGAAAGGGGGGGGGGTGCTGAAAGTAAAGACCCTCTGACACAGCAAACTTTCAGTGCTGAGTTGGCAAGGCTTATGAAATGGAGGCTGACCCACCACAACACCAGGAGTAAGAGGCTGGCTCTAGAAGAAAGAACTAAATTGTTCCAGCCTAGACAAACTCCGCCTTTCACTAATGCAATGGTACTCAAAGCTTGTTACCCTTGGGATCCCCTTTTGCATCTACATTGCACTCCCCCTTCCACTCAGAGTAGCAGATGAATAAAAATATTTTATTTAGTGTGTGTATTTTGATTCGCACAATCATCTATATTCATATTTTAACACTTTATAAGGAAATAACATTGTTCAAATTAGAACCGTTTTGATTAAGTAAATTCAGTATTTGCTTAATGTGCAAATTTTACACATAAAAAAGTTTGGGAATAGAAGGAGGAATCAGGGTCTTGAGGTCTCGCCATCCCCCCTTGAGCACTCTCATGTCCCCCAGGGGTCCCAGGCCACGGTTTGAGTACCACTGCACTAATGTATGTGTATGGAAGAGCCAAGCATCCTTCACCACAAACATGCTGAAAGAGATGTATGCATCCATCTGTACAAGATGCATACAAGATGCTAATTATTCCACAAATGGGGAAAATGTATCCTTCCAGATGTTGTGGAACTGCATCTCTCATCCCTCAGCACTGACTATGCTGGCAAGAGTACACAAGGAGTACAGTTCAATAACATCTAAATGGCTACACATTTCCAAACTGTGCTCTAAGCAAAGTCAAGAGATGTTGCTGTAACACCCAGTTAATCATTTTCTGATTGCTACGCTACTGAAGTCAGCAATAGTGCCATGTGAAAGTGTTACGACATTTTGAGCCAGGCCTTCCAAGCTTCCTAGGATAGCCCTGCTTATCCTTCCAGCTTAAACCTGCAGTGTGTTAATGATACCTGCAATCTTTATGGCTACAGGATCCTCAGAAACTGGAACAGGCCCCTCTTTCACTTCAACCTGTTTCTCCGGGACCACAGGAGATGTGGCAGGAGGGGTATACTTAGTCTCCACATAAGCCATAGGTGTGGAAACAGAGGGCTTGGAATTGTGAAAGAGACTTGCCCACGATTTCGCAGGCTGATTAACCACAGCAGATCCTGAAACAGGGGTGGCTGCCTCAGTAGTAGATGAAGCATCCTCAGGCTTCACTTGGTCTGAGTCAGTGCTCTCCACAGTATGCAAGTCTACCCCATTGGCAGCTGTGCCCTCATTAGAGGATTCAAGTGTTTGACCATTGGTAACGCCAAGGGTTTCAGTAGTATCAGTACCAGCGTAAGGCTGTACAGCTGTCCTTAAGGGGCTATCCCTCCCAGTCTCGGAAGGGACGCATGACTGTTCTAAATTAGCAATGCTGCACACTTCAGGCTGCCCTGCAGTCCTTGTAGCATCTACAGCATTAGAAACCAAATCTTCAGAAGCGGCTTCACTAGCAAAGTCCACAGAATTTTCAGGGCTGTCACAAGTCCTTGGAGTGACTGACGGGGCATCACCTGAAAGTTCTACATCGTCTGTGCTTAAGCTATTAAGTCCTGTTGAATTTGCATGTCCGTTCACCAAAGCCTCAGCAGGAACAATGCCATCGCTGGCATCTTCCAGGTAACTGTAATATCCAGGAGGTCTTTTTTTCTTCTTTTTTCGTTCCCGTTGCCCAAGGCTCCCAGGTAAACTATCATTCTCAGCATTAGAACCACTATCCAAAGCGAGAGCAGGGTCAGTGAACTGGCAGTCAATGGAGTTGTAGTTGGTTTCGTTGAGTACATCACTTGGCGTTTTCTGGGTAGGTGTGCAACCAAGAATGAATTCTGGTGCCTGTGGATTCAGAGTACTTGAAATACTGTAATCACTGTTATTCAGCACAGAGGAATCTGTCTCAATAACTTCATCAACACCAAATTCAATTCTCTGATATTCTTCCCCTGGAAAAGGGGAAAAAATATTAGTATATTTGAGGGGTGAGCAATGAAAGAGAAAAGAATACCAGGAAAAATTCCCACTACTGTTTGTATACATAGAAAAAAAGCTTGCAAGCATCTCAGATCCCTTCCAAAGATTATGGCTTCTGATTAAGAAATGTCTATAATGGAAAACTGAAAATAGATGGATTATTATCTGCAACCCTTATAGTGTTACAATGTCAACACTAATTGCGATGTCAAAGGAATTTGAACAGGACATCTAACATTTTATTTCATATGTCTGATACTATGCAAGAATTAAGTGACTGCTGCTAACAGACATCTCCTGTAAAATAAATAAAAATACCAGTGTCATTCTTCAGAGGCTGGGGAATTTGAAAGCACTGGGCAACCTAGAGATCCCACTATCTGATAGAGACATTCAAAAATGGCTACTTCAATTAAAGCCAGGAACACTTTAAATAAGTAACCTGAAAGCAGCCAGCTTTAAAAACAATATCTAGTCATTAAAAGGTATTCACTGTGCTACATTTAAGCATTAAACTGATCCAAATCTCCAAAGCTGAACTCAAATAAACTTGTAATATATATTGGATTTCCAAAAGGTTGGAGAAACAGTTGTGAAGGAATGGCTTCTTACCATCACGGAGGTCTCCTGTGGACTTAAGGCCACATGAAATTGTTTCATTGTAGGGAGGCAGCTGTACAGGAAATAAATTAAATGGGAGTTGAACAATTATTTAAGCACAAGTAACTTATTGGACTCCAGACTCTTATTGGAGAAGACTGATAAAAAAAAATCACAGATCTGATTTATCGAGAAGAAAAATTATACTGTTAGCTACAGGATGACTATAACAACACACAACAACGTAAGTTAAGAAAAATTGTGTGGCAACGCTATAGGGGCAATTTTAGAAGAGATGGCTGTGCTATTATATTTCATTATAAAAAAAGTTATGGCACCTTTCAGTTGCTTATATTTATTGTTTATTTATTGTACTTATACAATATAGAAAAGGGAGACTAGCTGGTTCATTTCAGCACAAACTTTCAGATGCATCTGAAGAAGCAGATGGGAATCAATGAAGGCCATGCTGAAATAAATTAAGTCTTAAAAGTGCCCCAGGATGCCCTTCCAACATTATGAAATACTCACTACTCTGAGCAATAGTGAAAACGTTCTTCACAATGAGGAATTTAAAGTAGTTCATACCTCAACGGAGCAACGGGGCGTCACAAAGAAGTCATTAAATTCAGCGGGGCTGAATTCTCCAAAGATGTACTGAAAAGCAAAACACATTGCAAATAGTTAGATTAACTGTAGTAGTGAATGCGTTCAACTTTCTGGGAATTTTCATGATATTTGTTTAAAATTACGTTTATTTGACAAGTCCCTTCACTTACAATCGGAAGAATAAAATGAACTAAGAGCCAGATAGATAACCTCTGCTTTCTAAAGTTGCAGATAATTCGAAGTTCTTAAACAATCAGCTCTTGAAGAAGAGTTTTGTCTTCAATGCAATAACTACTTCCTCAGTTTCATTACTGTCTTGTCTGTTGTCTGTCTCTCCATTAACTATCTGCTGTTGCTAACCTTATTCTATCAAATGACACAAGAAAATTCATAAGGCAGGGCAAGTTTTCTAAAGAAATTTCTGAATACGTAATTAAGCAGGAAGCCTTTTGCAAATCTCCTTCTCATTGCTTGTTCTAAGCAAACTCACATACATTCATCATCTCCCCATTCAAAATTTCTCATTCTTTGCTGCTGTCTAATCCTAAATGCTCTTCTTTCTTCGTTCAAGTTGCCCTTCTTCCCTCTTTACATTTGTTCCAATGCCCATTTCTTCTGCCAAATCTTTTCCTGGCTCAAATTTTCTGTGCACTCTGGGAAAAGTTAATGGTCAGTCAGCACAATATCAGCAGCCTTTCAGCACAGCTTCCCTTTTGTTTTGTCCACTTTCAGCTTTATTCTTTCAGCTTTATTCGCAATGATCATACTAAATGGACAATTAGCACCAAGAATTGTAGACAAGCCTGGATACCTCAAAGAATCAAAGCTAGGAAACTGTTTTAGAGCTGTAGCACCAGAGCAAATCCTAATGCAAGGACTACACAAAACCCAGATTATAGGAACATTCTGAGCCTGTGGTCTGTGGTAGAATTCAAAGATATAGCCATGTTAGACTGTAGAATCAGTATGTAGGGAGATCTAGTAGCACCTTTGAGACTAAATGAAGAAAGAAGTTGGCAGCATGAGCTTTTGTAGATTTAAATCTACTTCCTCAGATGCATCCAAATGAGCAACAAGATCTCTCTACACTAGGCCTGTGATAAACAGTGTTCCTTACAGAGTAGAATCTGGAGATTAAAAGGCTACAAAGGTTTAGATATGGTTATACTCTCCCCCAAAAGTTCTTACTTCAACTAAGATTGTTCCCCAATTGTGTAAAGCTGACTTTCAATTGTGGGCATCGCATCTTTTCCCCCACCAGTGAAGCAAAATTGCGTCCTAATTTTTAACAAGGGTATGGGGATTCCAGTAACCACAGGATCGTTGGATTAATTTCCCATGCCAGCAAAGTGATGCTCAAAACTCTGCAATGAGGACTTGTACCATATATGAAGTGAATATTGTCCTAGCTAGGGTTCAGGAAAGGAAAAAGCACCAGGACTTATCCTGCGAACGTATGACAGATAATGGAGCACACTGAATAATTTCAGAAATCGCACTGTGTCTTATGGGTTATAGCAAAGCCTTTGTTTGTATAGACCATGAAAAACTATAGATCACTTTTAAAGAAAAGAAGTGCAATGGTTTCCAACACCTGGCAAAGGTAAAGCTGCATTTTATCACTCCATCCATTTAACTTGTAGAATGAATGTATCATATGTAAAGATTGATTAGACTGCTAAAACCTGGAAGAAGGAACATCATCGATTTATGATACGCAGATGACACCATACTACTAGAAGAAAATAGCAAAGATGTGGAACGATTACTGAAGAAAGTCAAGGAAGAAAGTACAAAGAGAGGCTTATAGTTAAACATTAAGAAAACTTTGGTTTAGCCATTATTTAAAGTGGAAGATGCAGTCAAGAAATCAGAAGACTAGGTCTTGAAAGGGCACCTAGGAAGCAACTTGACAAGATCCTGAACACTGAATACAAAAGTTAGGATTGTCAATGCCATTGTATTTCCCATTTCTTTGTATCGCTGTGAAAGATAGACAGTGAAAAAAGCAGATGGGAAGAAAATAAACTCATTTGAAATATGCTGGAAGAGAAGTCTACAAATACCATGTAATGACAAAAAGACAAACAAATGGCTCCTAAAGGAAATCAACCTAGAGCTCTCTCTAGAAGCCAATAAATTTATATACAGATGCCAAAATACTTTCTACCCACCCTTCACTCAGTACATAAAACCTCATATGTGGTCCTGGAAATACCAATGGTTTCCAGAAGTTAAGCTTTTTAAAGCTTGAAACTTAAAACACAACTATTTTTTAAGAAGCTCTGTCCTCTAATGCCTACACTACTTTACAGATGTAGAGCCATTATCAAACAGATTGGAAATGACAAAATGAACACATTCAAGTACTTTTTTTCTGAAGTCAAATATAGGCCTATGAAGGAAAATTGCTTCTGAAACGTTTTTAAAAAGTATTGTTAATCTGTTAAGGACCATCTAAGCAGCTGGCAGATGTCAGCTATGCAACACCTCCGAGTAAGCAGGCAACTGAAGCATGCTGGAAACCGTTCTCATATTTCAATAGCCTTCTCAGCAACTCTAATCGAGAAGGAAAGCTTGCACAGCACACACAAATACATTCAAAAAGCAGTTTATACTAACAAAATATCTGTTTGCACAAAAAACGTAATGAATCATAATTTATTTTGGATGAAGGCATGCAAAGCACGAAACGCAATCATGCAGTTTCAAATTCTGTTATACAAATAAAACCCATTCCCACACACATTACTCTGAGTCTTAAATCAATACGTTGAGCGCTTAATATACCACCCAACCAAATCTTGGCTGATTTTTTTTAGGATGCAAACCGCAGCCAATGGCACATCAGTGTTGGCTATTTTTTGCTACCAACGCAGTGACCGTGGCACAAATTAAAACCCAGCAATGAATGTTTTTCTGCAGTTTTATTTTTCACCTAAGGTTTGAAATTGTTGAACTAATTGGTCATTTCTATACAGGTGTGCTTTAGTTAATGGAGTAGATGTCTTCCTGGCGTTTATTTTTGGTACCAGAGATAGAAAACACACAGAAGGAGCCGGGACAGCTTCCTACTCCACAAGAAAGATGAATACACTCATCCCTCCATATTTGAGGCTTTGACTATTCATGGATTTGATTAATATGTTCTCTCTAGGAATCTCTAGGTCCTCCAGTGCAACTCGATGGTCAACTTTAAAAAAAGGTTGCACTGAAAGACCTAGAGATTCCTAGACAGATTACTCTACTAGCCCTTTGTAGCTCCTCTGGTGCTGGTCTATGGTCAGTGTCTGTCGGAGGTTGACCACAGAGTTGCCCTGAAGGACCTAGAGATTCCTAGAGAGGATACTCTAGACCTTTGTAGCTCCTCTATTAAAGTTCTATGGTCAGTGTCTGTCGGACGTTGACCACAGAGTTCCACTGAAGGACCTAGAGGCTCCTAGAGAGGTGTCCTCTCAAGTAAAAACATGGTGTTTTTGTTATTTGCGTTTTTTCCATATTCACAAGGGTCTTGTGCCCCTAATCCTAGCAAATATGGAGGGACAAGTGTAGTTCCAAGATGTTTCAACAAACAATTTATTCAAAACTAACATCAGGTGCATGTGAAATGAAGCAACCAAGCCAGGTAAGCCTTGCATAAGCAAACACATTCTGAATCTTGTAGAGGTCGCCTGAAAACGTCTTCCAAAATTTATTTTTCTTTCACCAGTCTCCACTTGGTGACGAAATTTATAAATGAAGCTTTTTCAACATGTCAGGGTAGCTGGTGAGGCAGGCTATTCTGCTTTCCCTTTTCTTTCTTTTGCTCAGCCCACACACTCTCAAAGTGATTTTGGAAGCTGCTGTTTAACTTGCCTGTTGTATGTAAGCAAAGCAGCAACAGTACAATCACCTGAAGCAGAAGAGCACTCTTTCCCAGGTTGCAACCTGACATTGGATGTCAATCTTTCTCCAGACCTCATTCTCCATTTTACTAATGCCAATGCTGCAATTAAAAAAAACCTTCCAGCTAGATGGGAGAAAACTGGAGGGCTGGGCTGGAATTGCGCTCCCTAAACAGACTTTGTAAAAAAGGAGCTTCATTGTTAAAGGCTTTAACTGAGGACATGGGCATCATTCAAACCAATTTATTACGCGCATCAGCTAACTCTCTTGCTCTTTACACCACCTAGAATGCTTAGTTCCATTTTGGATACTCTCCAGCTTCCAGACTAGTCCCTTCTACTCATGAATATATGAATTTGTACTAAATTATATTCTAGTTTGGAAGATCCTAAAATGGTATCCATTCCTACAAGCATTTTATAGCTATCTGCATTATAGCCTCCATTATTATGAAAAGGTATGTCTTGACATGATGTATATCTAAGTACATTATAAGGGCAGGGAGACACACAAACTACCATCTAACTGAATTTACCTGGAATGTGTTCCCATCACAAACCAAACACATCTGTAATGTGACAATTTCAAAACTCAAAAGTATTATCTAAGGGGGAACATAACAGGATAATCGGAGGGCGATGGGACAAAATAAGGCAATGGGATGAGTCTGTTTGTCCCATGAAGCTTCACTCCAGGCAGATAGCATCTACAATATTGCATTCCAAAACCTGCAAATCCTGCAAGGCAAGTAGTCAGGATAATGGAGACGGTTTGGGGCAGCTGCCGCAAGAACAAGTTAAAATGCCTTTTACCTATTTGGTTTGACAGCTACCTGGGGAAAGGGTCAAAGCGTTGGTGGTTTCTGGAGAGTAATAAGGGCTTTCCATGAAGTAATTACCAGCTGAAATAAGCTCCCAGCAATATTAGCTCATTTATAACTGCAGTGTGATGCAAGAAAATGCTAAAGGATATAAACTAGGCCCAGTGGGTTGTATCTATGACACACCTCAAACCTTCATTTGGAAATGCGGACCTCGTAGAACAGTGCATGACAACTTGGTTTAGCTTGGGACGTAAAAAGCCCTCCCTGGGCATGCAACCCTTCCAGCCCATCTTTTGATTCTTGTTCTATCTAGATCAAACACAGGCCACCTTCAACTTAATCAGCTACTAAACGACCTAATAATCCTCTTATCTCACAAAAGAAGTAGCAGTTTCTAATGTGCAGGGCCTTTCTAACTTCAGAGAAACAATATGCAAGCTTTTATCTATAGCTTGGGCCCCATCCCATTCCAAAAAGGAAAAGGCGAGATTATTGCAACAGGTAAACATGTCCTGGATGTTTCCACACCTGGAACAAAAACCGAATATTAAGGATTAGCTTCTGGCATTTTACGCTGCTGAAACTGAAGAACTGTTGTGTTGTATATGATTTGGGGGGGGGGGAATAGAAGAATTAATATTCTAGTTCTCTCTGGCTTTCCTTCTTCAGCCTGCACTTCTGCCACCCAGTCTATACCTTTTACAAAAGCTGCTTCATTTGAAGAACATGTACAGGAAAAGCAGGAATTTCTGGCCCCAATTATAAGCACAGTTTAGAACCGCAAGAGGCTCTCCTGCCATCATGACACACTATTGTTCCATACAAAGTTCCTTAATCCTTAGTGGTATGTCAAATGGTCATATATAAAGCATTTCAACTGAACAGGGGGAAAAAAGAAATGCAGCTCTAGCAATGCGGTTCTTTCAGACTCAATATCTACTTTGCTGAAACAGCATTAATGTGACAAATGACCATAATCCCATGGATCAAAGCCAGCAAGTTCTACTACAAACAAACCTGTGCAACACTGACAACAGCGAACAGAATGTATACAGGAGTAAACTGAAACAGAACCATAAAGATTTACCTGCTAAAGACACAATCTTTGCTTTTAACTTGTACTAAGGTTCATTCGAATCATTCTGTCCAACTGATTTGCACAGAAGAGAACACAGATATTGCTCCTACTGCCTTCAGTCTTTTCCTTACAGATCTCACAACTGCATTCTAGTCTATCATTGTTTGCTGAGCAATACTGCTTCCACATTTAAATACATATTTTGAATACAATGCATAATATAGATGAAGTATTACATTGGTGGATGCTTATAATGAGAATGTAAAGCTTTAATAAAAAACTGCATTAAATTAAAAAAAGAAATCTCATTTGAAGCATGACATACTTCTGCACTTTCTAACTTTTCTTTGGTGCAAAAATGGAGACAATTCAATTGCTAACAAATCTATCATAATCTGCAAGGCTGTGTCACTAAAACTGCAGCAACACTTCGAATCGAAACGAGGGCCTAACTGTTAAAAGTAAAGCCACAGAAACTTTAACTCCTGTGTTGCATTCAATGAAACAAAACCCAAGACTTGCCTATACACGCAGCAGAACGCAGAGGCAGAATTAACTGTGCCACAGTCGAATGCAGGTAAGAAACCATGTTGCTGAATGCTCCTTTGGCATCAAGAGTTCCTAGAAAATAAAAAGCTAATACTGCAAGCAGTGGGTTGGGTTAGGACTGGTTTCTATGAAGTGCTGAACCCAGCTGCAACTACTGAGGCTATAGCCCCAGCTATAATGCAGTGTACTTGGAGAGCAAGGCTGGTGTAGAGGTTTGAATGTTGGACTATGACTGTTGATCAGGGTTCGAATCTCCACTTGGTGATGGAAAAACACTGATTTTAGGCAAGTGACACTGTCTCAGCCTCAGAGGGAGACCAAGGCAAATCCCACTCTGAACAAATTTTGGGAAGAAAACCTCATGACAGGTTTGCCTTGGGGTCACTATAAGTCGGAAATGGCTTGAAGGTACACAACAACTTAGAGACCACTAAGCCATGCAATGAAAGAAGTCATTGCCATGAGAAATGGAGGTCAAAACATTGCTCCCTCCTCATAGTTGAAGCCGTTTTAAACAAGGCCTAACGTGTTCCTTCTCAGAGCGGTGTGAGAAGCTGTGCCCAAGACTTTACTTTGTCCACAACAGGTAAGCGACAAGGGATATGTGGCCTTTTCAACTCCGGCTGCAATCTTAACACACCTCTTTGAGAGTTAAGCTCCAGTGAAACCAAAGGGTCTTATTTCCAAGTCTTAAAAATAGACACTCACCTGCAAAGACTAACAGCACATAACTGGAAGAATGTAATCTGCAGGCTGCTGACTTGCAAAAATGTTTTGAATAGGTAGGATAGGAAATTGTGGACAAGTCCCCCTTTGCTAACATATCTGAAGATGGTAACAGCCTGACTCCAAATGATAACAATTTGACTGCTTTGCAGATCGAAGCACAAAGCAAAATTCTGCATCAATTTCAGACTGCGACTATTATTCTCTAATCATTTTGTATGTTTGAACTGCTGCAAAAGCATGAACCGGACAGTCTTTCTCAATCTGTCACCAGGTTTTCTGTACCTGCCAAGGAATGAGACAACAGATTTTCAAGGGCACTGACCTAAATTCAATTTGTGGCTTTGTGCTTTAACATCTCCATCTCGACTCCACTTTATCTAGACTTAAAATGCCAAAAATTATTACTTCTTTTGCACATAAAAGCGTCTTGCAGTTAATTCTAACAATGCTGCTATTAATATTTTGCTTCATTTAGTTGTGCTGTACAAACGTCACAAACAGACCTTCCTATGTTGGTCATTGATGGAATGAGAACTTCTGCACATCTGACAATTTCCAGAGGTCTCAAGTCCAGCCTTATTTGAATACTGAGAATGTATTATTTTTAATTTAATGAAAAAATCTGAATGTTAGCAAGGAATAGAATAAGAGTGACTTCTCATATACATTCCTTAATATAGTTTTCCTTTTTAAAACAACCTATTGCATTAATATTATTTGGACAGAAAAGCTAAGTTCGATAAATATCTATGCTCATGTTTCAATACTGGCCGCATCTGCAATGCAGAAATAATGCAGTTTGACACCACTTTAACTGCCATGGCTCAGTGCTATGGAATTCTGGGAACTGTAGTTTTGTGATACATGTAGCCTTCTCGGTCAGAGAGCTCTAGAGCCAAAACAAACTATAGTTCCCAGAATGCCACAGCACTGAGCCATGGCAGTTAAAGCGGTGTCAAACTGGATTACTTCTGAAATGTGGATGGAGCCACTGAAGGGTTCGTAGAGAAAGCTGTAAAATTAGAGGGAAGACAAATGTAAAACAAAACAAAACATTGCACTGAAATAAACAACTGTTAAGCAAAACATCCAGCTTTGCCAAATTTGAAAATTAGTTTATTAAAAGGGACGTCTGTCACTTACTTTTAAAAGGCAATCTTACTTACTGCATAAAGTTAGTATGAAAAGCATGCTGATGTTTCTAGCAATGTGACCTGAAGAAATATGCGAGCTAACAGGTAATAGATGAAACTCTACAGAGAGGCAAGAACGGCAACCACCATTTTGTAATGTCATTTATTGTTTACTGGTATTAAACTATTTATACTTGAAGATTTCAAAGCAATATACGACAACAAAACAAACACATAAAATCAGCCTATAGAATCCAGATGGCTCACAAGAGATAAACGCATAGTAAGCTCAATTCTACCTGGAACCTCTTTTGAAAAATAGGTATATCTTCAACATAGCCTAAAAATAAGAATTGTCAGAACAGATCTAGTATCAGGGGAAAGAGTATTCAATATAATTAGTACCAATATGTTAGTTTGGTACAGGAACCACATATTCAATACACAAGGACTAATGTGCAGCAGCCCTCTAGATGTGCTGAACTACAACTCACATCATCCCCATATAACTTGGCTGAGGCTCATGTAAAGCACACCATTAGCAGACAGATTGAGTTGCATGTAAGCTGGCCCTCTGTTTGTTCAAATATCACTTGCTAGATAGCCATGCACTTTCAACTGCATATTGAAAGAGTAGCAACTGACTTCACAAGGTTGCTGTTTGGAATAAGGTAATGTATGTGGCAAACTTTGGACAAGTAGTGTATTATCTGCACCACAGAGAGAAGCTGCACCCTCCAGCTATACATAAAAGAAGCACTGACATTTCTGGAACTAAGGCTCCAAATACTAAATAACACACAAGAGGCCTATCTCCTTCACATTGGAAACTCCCCCTCCTTCTTTTACTATTTGACTCTTAACAAGGTACACCCAATAATGTCATCTCCAAACACCAGTTACTCATGCAAGCTAAAAAAAACCTTATCCATAGCACTGGCATAACTAAGAAGTTTTAAAAAGCAACTGATTTTAAATTATAATGATTCCTTGGAGCGGCAGAGATCTGCAAATTCGTCAGTCAGTTTTGCTACCATCAGGCCCACATGCGGCATCTCTCCCTGAACATTTCTTTACCTGTATTACAAAATCCAAACCTCAAAGCTGCATATTTACCCAACCCAAAAAAACCCCAAATACCTAACAACCATATGAAAGAGATTAGGCTGAGAGAATGAATCTTATCTAAAGCCGTCAGGGAAGCCTAATAGCTGGGCAAGGAGGCGAGCTTTAGCTATGGCTATCAAAAGCCATCATTCAGGCCACTACATTATTTAGGTGATGTACAGAAAACCACCACAGGGTTTGTCGGGAGCAATAATAATGAACACACTGTCACTCTCCATCCTTGGTGGCCTATCTGTAAAAGGGGACCCTCTTATATACTTCACAAACCACTGAAGAGGGCAAAACCCAAGGCTGAAAACATATTTTTAGAAGCTGAAATAGAGAAATTACGCAGCGGCAACAGTAGAACACTGAGTAACCTAATCATGAACCGGATTCAGTTTTTAAAACCATTTTACTATACTGTTCAAGGCTAATATACTCCATGGTTTTATTGACGACGTAAACAAAAGAACCAATTTTACCAAAATGGCAAGCGTAAAAATACAATCCAGATTTCCAGACCAAATAACCAAGCCAAGATTACACAGGATTCCAGTTTTGGCATAGGTTCTCAGCATGCACATCGATGTGCGTATCCAAAATGCTCTCTGTGTGCCATTTCCCCCCTATTCCACCTCAAGGATCCTACCTCCTTGCCTTGAAAATACTAATTTCATAGGAAAGTTTCACTCAGGCATTTGCAACCTTTGCTATTTTTGCTACCTATCAGACTTGCAGAATGGAAAGCAAATACCTTTCCGTTCTCAACCCCAAAGCAAGACATCAACAACTTTCATAAAGGCAAATGCAGTAGGAGACAGGTTACAGTGGCTTAATAAGCACTTTCAAAAGGAGATAACTCGGTTCGAGTCCTTACAGTCAGGGTCCACAGGCTTACTACTATTCCATTAGTAAGATTTTCTTCCTACGACTCGGTTCTGAATGGAAAATATCACCTTCATCCATAGAGTGTGATGTAACTGCTTCTGCAAAGCATACAATTTCAGTTTGGTGAAGCTCCTGGCTCTTCCAGCACATAATGCTCAATGAGGAGGACTGCGGGCTGAATTCCTCCATTGAAATATCCTCAGAAGAATCTGAGCTGCACAATCCTGCCCTAACACATTTATTTATTAAATCGTTATCATCACAACCACATTAAAATACACAACCTTTAAAACCAAATTCAATGACCAACAGGTATCTTCCCAATTACTTGTTCGTAATTGTACATATCCTAGGTATTCTATGAAGTACGAAACAAAGGGGGCATTCACACTAGGTTTTTGTCCTGAGAGATGCGGATCACCGCACCAATGCATATTGGGATTGTTGTTCCCATTACATTTTGTGTTCCTGAATCTCTTTGAGTCATTTTAAACATGCAATTGTTTTGTGATAGAACCGAGTTGCCTCCATTCCCGAATTGGTTCAGAGCAATCTGAACCAATTCGGTTGTGCATTCACACTGCTGAAGATGTGGATCGATGCGGTTCTTTAAAAAAGACATGGGAGGAAAAAAACCATGGGTATCGAATATCCCAGGCTAAGTGGGGTTTTAGGTAGCCCATCCCTCAAAGTGCATTCAGGGCGAATGTGAATGGCAAGGATATAACCCAGTTTCACGCTGGGTTACTTCCATAGTGTGAATGCCCACAAAGTATTACTGTGTACAGCTTCTTACTTTTGTTCTTATTAAAAGCAAATCAGATGGGGCTGTGTGCTTCTCAGATATTATTATTATTATTATTATTATCCTTTATTTATAAAGAGCTGTAAATTTACACAGCGCTGTACATACAATCTTTTTAATTAGACGGTTCCCTGCCCTCAGGCTTACAATCTAAAAAGACATGACATAAAAGGAGAAGGGAAAGGTGGTGGGGGTAGTAAATCAAAACTTTAAACCACCCGATATTATTTAAAAAAGCATTGTCACATTGTTAAAATAAAATATTTAAACAACTCCTTCCTCTAAAAAGATGCCTGGCAATTTATAACTGTGAGCAAGGAAAAGCCACATGAATGAATGAATGAAAGTCAACCACAACACTGCCTAGCTCAGCAAATGCAGAAAAGTTGTTGCTTTGTGCAATGCTTAGCGTCCTCTCCCTGTACCTTGTCTAGAGAATGCATGATGTACCTGTTGCTGTGTGCTTTCAAACACATTTCCAACTTATGGCAACCCTATTATGGGAGTTTCTTGGCAAGATTTGTTCAGAGGAGGTTTGCCATTGGCTTTCCAAGGGTGAGAGCATGTCACTTGCCCAAGGTGCCCCAGTATAATTAATGACTGAGAGGGAACTCGAACCCAGGACACTCCAACCACTACACCCCACTAGCTCTCTTCACCTACTTCCAGGATTTCCTCAACCTTTACATTTCTGCTGGCCAGATCATCTGCCAGATATTACTTCTTTCCTTCTAAATTAATCTGATGGGGAGGGGATGTGTCAGCCTTCGCCATTCTGATAAAGACAAGGCTGCACCAGTATGTATGCTTACCTGGGAGCCCCATAAAGGAACACAACCAATCTGCTCAAGGATCTGGTTGTAAAGCTGCAGCAGCCACAGAGATAGACTTATCTGAGAGTAAAGGTCTATGACTGAGCCAAGGAGCTTCACTCCCCGGTAAGGAACATAGTAGGCTGAAAAGCTGCAATGACTCTACACATACTTACCTGACATACTTATCCCTAAGTAAACCTTCAGCAATCCTAGGCATGCACTTACGTGAGAGTAAAACACAAGTGAACTCTAAAAAGTTTACTCTCAGTAGAGAAAACAATCAAGCAGTAGAAGTTGCAAAAAGAGGGAAAACTGCAATACTGTACAACCGTTCTGCATGGAGACAGTTTACTTCTGCTTTAAAACTAAGTATCATGAAACAAAAAACACACTGTATTTCAACACCAGGAGGACTGAAACCCTCAAGGGATCTTTATCTTAGGTAAACCACCTCTGAGAAGAGTCAATGTTTCTAAAGCTGCCGCAAAACAAAAAGCCTCTAAGGAAAAAATGAACCCAATACTGTATTATTTTACAGTTCTCCCCCTTGGTCTCATATATATATATACACACACACACACACACACACACATATATACACACACACATATTTTACAGTTCTCCCCCTTGGTCTCATTCATATATATATATATATATAATATGGAGTTAGGGGCTCTACATCCTACTGTTGGTTGCAATGAAGCAGCTGACAAAAAGCAACACATTGGATCAATGAAGTTTCCATAAGTGTTGACTTTCCTTCAGTAACTGATTCAAGGAGGCCTAACTCCATTTGGAACTAGCAACTAGACCGAGGCCAGAGATTTCTTCCTCAGCTTAAGGCCAAAATCCAACTAACAGTCCTAGCAAGAACAGAGCCACTGAATCAATGGGATTCAATACCAACAACGTACAGTATTCAGGAGACCTAACTCTAGTCACCTTGGATCAAATATCGATCAGGAAGGAGGCTGCAGTCAAGACATAAGAGGGCTAGGAATGGGAAGGGCAGCCATGAAAGAACTAGTCAAGCTCCTTAGGAGTAAAGACATACAATTGAGTACTAAAGTTAAGATCATACGAGGAATTGTATTTCCCACCGCAGTGTACGAATGTAGGAGCTGGGCAGTGAAAAAAGAAGATAAAAAGAAAATCAATTCATTTGAGCTGTAAGAGCAGGGTTAGATTCAGAAGGAAAAGGAGCGAAGAGAGGAGGACCATCAACCATGTTAGATATGCATAAGACACCATACTAACAGCGAGGAAAAATCAAAGACCTAGAACAACTACTGAGGAAGGACAACAAAGGTCCCATACAGACAGGCCAAAATAAAGCTGCTTCGGGTCACTTTGGAGGTATGCTGTTTAAATGATGCATGTGTCCCAAGTTGCGCTTTAGTCCTTAGGACTGGAGCATGGCTTCGGCGTGGCTTCCGGCCTCTTAGGACGCATGCATCATTTAAACAGCATGCCTCCAAAGTGACCCAAAGCAGCTTTATTTTGGCCTGTCTGTATGAGGCCAAAGAAAGTGCAAAGCCAGGCTTACAGTTGAACATAAAGAAAACAAAATGACGACTAGGGAAGAAATACATAATTCAACGTAGAAAACGAAGAAAGTGAAATAGTAAAAAGGGAGAGATGAGGAAGTCAGATGAAGGGAAAGCAATTGGGAAGAGGAGAAATTGACTTAGGGAGTTGGGGATGTTTAGCCTGGAGAAGAGAAGGTTAAGAGGTGATATGAGAGCCCTGTTTAAAAATTTGAAAGGATGTCCTATTGAGGAGGGAGCAAGCTTGTTTTCTGCTGCTCCAGAGAATAGGACCCGGAGCAATGGATGCAAGCTCCAGGAAAAGAGATTCCACCTGAACATTAGGAGGAACTTCCTGAGAGTAAGGGCTGTTCGACAGTGGAACACACTCCTTCCTCGGAGTGTAGTGGAGTCTCCCTCCTTGGAGGTCTTTAAACAGAGGCTGGATGGCCATCTGTCAATGGGGATGCATTGATTGAGAGTTCCTGCATGGCAGAATGGGGTTGGACTGGATGATCCTTGAGGTCTCTTCCAACTCTACGATTCTATGAGTTGAAGGAATAGAAGGAGCGAGAGAGTTGAAGGTCACCACTGCTAGTATATCACATCACTATAGGGTTGCACAGACAGAACTAAAGGTATTGTGGATCAAGAGAAGATATTAACCAGGAGTATATGTGTGTGTATGTATGTATGTATGTGGATATGTATTATGTACTACGAAGGAACCTTTTGGCAACGAACGGTGTGTGGAATTAGGTTTTTGTGGTGTACGTGTATAATTTTAAGCTGAGATTGCAGAGGAGAAATAAGGAGACAGCTAGGAAGAGGAAGGGGAGCGCTTGAAAGAACTAGGCAAGATCCTAAAGAGTAAAGATCTGCAACTGAGGACTAAAGTTGGACTCCTCCAAGCCATTGTATCCCCATCACTGTGGATGGATGAGGCAGAAGGACAACCCAGAGGGACGAAGGGGCTGCGGATGGCCAAAAAGACAGACAAATGGGTCCTTGAGCAGATGGAGCAGAAGCTCCTCCTGGAAGCCAAGATGGTGAGACTGAGGCATCGGGGGGAGGAGGCTGGGCTCACGCTACCAAAGAAGAAGAGTGACTCTGGGCCCAAATAAAGAGAGAGGCCCAAAGAAAGCTGCTTCGGGTCACTTTGGAGGTAAGCTGTTTCAATGCTGCATTTCAGAGGCTGGAAGCAGCGCCAAAGGCCCGCTCTTAAGCAGCATCCCTCCAAAGTGACCCGAAGCGGCTTGATTTTGGCCTCTCTGTCTGGGGCCTCTATGGGCAGCTTCTGGCGGAGTTGCCCCGGAGGCCTAGAGAGGGGCGTTTATGGTCCAAGGCCCGCATCACCGTCGGATGCGGAGAAGCGCCTTCCTTCTCTAGGGCTCTAGGCCCGAAGGAGCAAGAGGTCCCTGGGGAGAAAGTGCAAGAGAAGGGCCTGGCTCAGAGCTTCCAAAGGCGCGTTCTCTAGGCGCCTCCAGGGCGGCTCTAAGGCCAGCCTCCGCCAGAGATCCCTGGAGAGAAAGCGATCCAATAGTCTGTATCTCGGGGCCCTTCCTCCTCCTCCTCCTTCGGCGAATGAATGAGGCCGAGGGAGGCCCAGGCCTTGCCCGAAGGAAGCGGCCAGGCAACGTGTTCCCGCCCCGCGGAGAAGGAAGAAGCCAGGCCTGGCCTTCACAGGGGCTGCCTTTTACCTGAGCTCTATGGACCGCCATGGCGCTCCCCGGAGGCTCCTCTCCCGAGGAGGAGGAGGAGGAAGCGGCGGCGCGGTCGGCCTTTCCCCTCAGCGCCTCCTCACGATGCAGGAGCCGCCGCCGCCGCCATCTTGTGTCTCCTTTTTCGCGCACAGACAGACAGGCGGCGGCGGGGCGGGGCCCGTGCGCATGCGCGGAACAGGCCTCGCCCCCTTTCCGTCTCACCGCCACGCCTCCCCAACCTCGGGCGTTGAGTACATTACGCATGCGCGGCTGCCCTCGGCCTTTTTTCTGCCTCACGCTCGCGCCCCAGCCACGCCCCCCAAGCTCGGGCGTTGATGATACTGCGCATGCGCGGCCGCCCTCAGCCTTTTTTCTGGCTCACGCCACGCCCCGATGCGTATATTGCGCATGCGCGGCTCCCTTCAGCTGCAGTTGCTTAGGCTCCTGGAGTGGAGGGGAGAAAGAGAGGAGAGCTCGTTTGCGCATGTCCGTTTTCCGGAGCTGTAACTGAGATAGATCATTGTGTGCTGAAAGGGAATGGCTGGGAGTGGAAAGGGACGATGTGTGACTGCGCATGCGCGTCTTCGGGCTTACTGCGCAGGCGTAAAAAAATAGGCGGCTTTTCTCCAACCGCGTGAGGCCGCCCGCGCATGCGTACACGGTTAGGGGCGGATTTTAAAAAAGCAGCATGGAAGGAATATTTTTGCGCGTGCGCAAAGGGCACCTTCTCGGCTTCTCCTTTTGCGCAGGCGCAGTAGAAATGCAGTAGGCATGCTTTGGAAGAATGAATGGAAGAGTTTATTTTTCTTGTTTTAAATCATCATCTTTTAAATAGAGAGAGATTTCTGTCCAGTGATTTTAGCCATCAATAAATCTGATTGCGTTTTTATTTTAACCCTGTCATCCTGGCAATAATCCTTGCAAGATTGAGGATTGTAATTTAGATTAAATTAAATGATGGGATTCTAAATAAAATAGATGTGGATTGCTTTTTTTAAATATGTATGGGTCTTATTTGTCCTTTTAAACTGCTTTGTGTGTTTTAACTGATGTCTTTATGCCAGTGTCTCTCTGAAATAGAAACAATAATAATAATAATAAAATATTAATTATTAATAACAACAGGGAAGATACAAAGCAGAAGTTCCATTAGGAGCAGCAGGCAACTATAAACGTATTAAGCACATGCGTCAACATCATCAGACGCTTTTGCTAAACTCACAGGTTCCTGAAAAACAAGCAGTTTCCTTGCAAATGCTTCATTGGTTAAACCCCAAAGAATCAAAGAACCATAGAGTTGGAAGAGACCCCAAGAAGAGCCTTCATCCAGTCCAAACCCCTTCTTCTTCTTCTGCCGTGCAGGATCTCTCAATCCAAGCATCCCCATTGACAGATGGCCATCCAGCCTCTGCTTAAAGACCTCCAAGGCAGGATCTTCTGCTATCTCTAACCATCAGGAAGTCCCTCCTAATGTTGAGGAGGAATCTCTTTTCCTGTACTTTCCATCCATTGCTCCATTGTGTCCTGTTCTCTGGAGCAGCAGAAAACAAGCTTGCTCCCTCCTCAATATGACATCCCTTAAAATATTTAAACATGGCTCTCATATCCCCTCTTTACCTTCTCTTCTCCAGGCTAAACATCCCCAGCTCCTAAGCCCTTCCTCATAGGGCTTCATGGTTCCCAGACCCTTCTCCATTTTAGTCACCCTCCTTTGGACACATGGCTCCAGGTTCTCAATGTCCTTTTTGAACCGAATATCCGACCGGAGAGCCTATTTCCCAAACAGAACGAAGGAGGACAATTTAAAAAACCGCCATAGGCTCATGTTAGTAAGGAAACCCAATTTATAAAAGCAGTCAACTCCGGCTGTGTTAAAACAATAAAAATGCTTCATTCTACATGAAATCGACAAGCAAAGAATATGGATGCTAATGAATTCCCTGTTATTGCATGCCTTCAAGTTGTTTCTAACTTATGGGGACCCAAAGGAAAAGCGACAACGGGGTTTTTCATGGCAAGTTTCTTCAGAGGGGGTTTCCCATTGACTTCCTCTGAGGCTGAGAGAGTGTGACTTGCCCAATGTCCAGCCAATGGGTTTGCATGGAGGAGCCAGGATTCGAACCCTGGTCTCCAAAGTCCTAGTCCAACACTCAAACCACTGCACCACACTACCTTCCCCTAAACTGCAAATGCCTACTGACTGATAACGGCTGCAGAATTAATGCGGTTGGACACCGCTTTAACAACCATGGCTCAAAGCTCTGGATTCCTGGGAATTATAGTTTGCCACAACAAACTACAAATCCCAAGATTTCAATAGACAGCGCCAGGGCGGTTAAAAGAGGCATCAAACTGCGTTAATTGTGGAGTGTGGCAATGTTAAAGGAGCATAAAGATTTCACAACAAAGCTACACAAACAGGTTGGAGAACGAACACACAGCCCTTACCAAACCCTTAGATGGAAAGGGCTGGACTATCATTACGCAGCCATAGAGACATGAAAGAGTAAATAATACACTGTAAAAGACAAGTTTCGAGCTCTAAGTATTAGCAAAAATAGGTCATAAAAATGGTACAAAACCTTTCGAAAACTTGTTAAAAACACACACACACATCGACACTTTTGTCTGGAGGCAAAGGTCCACACCTTGCAATTTAGACTCCCATCAAAATGCCATTTAAAGTCATGGTAAAGATGAAGTAGGAGGTAATATCCAATAGTCACAAGCAGGGAATGTGGGTTGAAAAAAGGAACAAGGTCTCCAAAATAGTGGAAGAGGATGTCGGTGGTCAAAAAGGAACAACTAAGACTTAAGGCCCCTAGTTCTAGGTAACAGACTTTGGGGTTTATCACACGAAGGAGAAAATCACATAATTACGCGCAACGATTCCACACGACGTCGCACAAAACCCGCCATTAAAGCGGCCACAAAGAAGCATTAACGCACATCTTTTTAGTTTTGGGATTTCAGCAACAATGCGTTCCCGATATCACTTTATTTGCGCAATTGCATCTGATAATCATTCGTGCAATAACTCGCCATTTCCGCCTCATTTGCAGGATGCAAAAGCACTTTAATATCTTTCTAATATCTGAAATTAGCCCCAGTGTGATAAACCCCTTAGTAATTACTCACCGCTTTCGCTTTATTTGCAGGATGCATTAAATGCACTTTAATCTCTCTTTAGTGCTGAAATTAGCCCCAGTGTGATAAATTCCATAGTAACTTAAAATGAGGACCAGCTTAAATTTAATCCCATTGCAGGTTTGAGCATAACTTCCCTCTTTCTACTCTCTCAGTTTATTCCTTTGCCTTCAATACAAGTTGTCTTTATCTTCTGCAGCCACCTTTTGTGCTGATGTTTCACGATTTCTCCTAACAGGCTTTGTCCTATAACAGCAACGATGGAAACAACCAAAGCAATCACATCTGGAGGCTGTATGCGGATACGGGTAACATCCAAATACCTCTCCCTTGATCAGAGAAGTTGGGGAAAAGTGATCAGGTGGAAATTCCCGTGCCCAAATGGTGGGAAAAATAGCTTTATTGACGTTTCCAAAACTGTTCTCCAAGAAGAAGGTATGATGTCAATATGATGTCAATGACGACATTTGTTATGCATACTCGGTTTTTCCAAGGTTGAGGTTGTACCCAGTTTGTCACCTTCCCTGATCCTGATGCCGTTTTGGTTTCGACCTTTTCTTCCTGTCCTCGGATCTGGGCTTTAAGGCGCACACGCAAGCCGAAACCCCGGCGATGGCTTTGGGTAGGTCTGCCCCTTTGTGCCACTTGTTCTTCTCTTTGTCGTACACCTGGACGGTTCTGGAGAAGACCGTGTCCTCCCAGCTGTAGCCCCCAAGGATGTAGATTTTGCCTTCCCACGCGGCCACTCCGGATTCGCTGTTGGCTTGCAGCAAAGGGGACACTCTCGTCCACTGGTTACACTGAGGACTGTAGGACTCCACGCCCAAAATGTCAAAGCGGGTCATGGTTTCGAGGTAGTCGTCGCTACCACCGATGGAGTAGATGCTGTCGTCCAGGGTGCACATGCTGTGCCAGCCGCGAGCGGTGATCATCGGCCGCTTCTCTTCCCAGACGTCTGTACGGTGATCGTAGCAGAGCAGATTTTTGCGATAGGGACCAATCTGGTAATCGTGGCCTCCGGAGATATAGACAAATTCGTTGTGGACAGCACCGGCGTGGCCATAGGTAAACCTAGGACACGAAGCAGAAGAAAAGGATATGGTCAATCAAGGTGGGAAACTTGGAAAGGTCCGATTTTGAAGATGCATCGCAACCAACTATGGGCCACACTACCTACCCTCTTGTGTTGAAACTGAAAACAACCGAAAGTCTACTTGTGGTTTCAAAAATACAATCAGCGCTCAATAGCCACAGATTTTTTTATCTGGAGATTCAACTGTCCACAGCTTGAAAATATTCAGTCTTTTAAAATATAAATTCCAAAAAGCAAAATGACTTTAGGTAAGTCCATGAGGCCATAATGAGCTACTAGTCAGAATGGCAGCACCGTTGGATTTTCATATCCATGGGTTCTGCACCTATGGATTCAACCATCCATGCATGGCTTGAAATTATGTGATTTTTCTTTTTTAAAAAATCCAAAATGCAAACCTTGAATTTGCCATTTTTAAAAAATAAGGCATACGATTTTACTACACCGCTGTATTTAATGGGACTTGAGCATCCATGAATTTTGGAGTCCTGGAACCAACCTCCATTGGATACTAATGGCTCACTGTAACACTCCACGTTTTTTAAAAAGTCAAAGGAGAATTGCTCATCCTAGAACATGATTTAATGCTCACAGCTATGGGTATGTAGAGATGGGTCACGTCTGCACATGTTGATTTTCTTTGCTTCTGCACTATAAACACCTTCGGAGCCCACCTTCCTTTGCCCTCATTCAGCCTACAGTGAGGAACTGAATTGCCAGCAAGGGATAGTCTGGGTAGAATTGGGTTTATTAAGAGCACACTTCTATCAATATCCTTGGAGGAAGGCTGAAAAGGCTAGAATGCTTCTCTGCTACATACCATCTGGTGCATTTTTGCCACCAGTAAAGCTTATCTCAGGCTGCAACTGCTCTGCAGAGATAACTCAGGTTGACATTGTTTTAACTTTTCATGACTCTGTGCTATGGAGTCCTGGGATTTGTCGTTTGGTGGGAACCAGAGCTCTCTGACAATGAAGGATAAACATCTCACAAAACTATAAATCCCAGATTTCCACAGCATTGTACCATTGCACTTACAAGTGGTGTCGACCTGGATTATTTCTGCAGTGCAGAAATGATTACAGAATTGATAATAGGTCTTTCTCGGTAACAGCATCCCAATTATGGAGCTACCCAAGGAAGTTGTTTTGAGCTTCCAGAGGCCACCTAAAGTAGTACTTTTCCTCGTAGCTTTCAGTGTTTGAAATTGTTCTCTGTTGACTGTATTTTAGGATTTTGAAATAATTTTTAAAGCAGTATTGCAATTTTAATTTCTTTTTAATATTTGTACTGCTTTATTTACTTTTACTCATTCATCACCTTGGGGGCCCTTGTGGAGGCAATCCAGAAATATCTTAAATACACATGTATACAAACGTCATGAAATACTAAATCATTTTAAGCAAGCAGGCAAAGACTACATGCAATGCACCAGTGTTAAAATGGTCCCTCATTTTATGCATGTATGCTTTCAATGCATTTTCCTTGATCATTTTAAAGACTTCAACTAACTGTGCATTACCAGAAGGGCACAAAAACAGCTCTAGTGCTTCATGGACTGCAAAGACTGCCCTTTGCCCATCCATGCCAAAGGGCAAGGTTTAGCAGCATATTACTCCATGCAGTGTTTGGCTTAATTTCAAAAGACTCTTGGCAAAACATCAATTGTAACCATGGATGAGAGTGAGAGTTGACAAGCAAAATCCTGAATGTTAAAACTTCTAATAGGAAAATGAAATTGTGTTCTTTTACAACAACAATGATGGATGCTTTTTCCCCAATATACTGTACATCCTGTTCACCTGGGTAAGCCTGCAACGAAGGACCATGCATCTTTTTCGGGACTGTAGATTTCGACCGACGAAAGTGCCCCATTTTCGTTCCTTCCGCCAACAGCCACCAGCATTGTCTCAATGGCCGCTAGATAGAAATCCACACGACGCTGCCTCATGGAAGCAAGCTGAAAAAGGAAAAACACATTAAAGCACGCAAATCAATATCTTTGGGTAGCCATCTATCACATAAACCAAAAGCCTATTTGTTATAACTTAAGTCAGAGGTGGCCAACTAGCAACCCTTGGGCCAAAATCAGGCTTTGAAACTACAGTCGCTCCTCCGTTTTCACAGGGGATCTGCTTCCAACCTCCTTGTGTGAAAGCAGAAAATGGGCGATATTTAAGCTCCATTGGCTTCAATGGCAACCCATGCCCCATTTTGTACCCCTCTGTTTGCCGCCCACAAATGGGCGATGGATGCAGATTCCAAGATGACAAAAATAGACGAGCGACTATTTCACTTGACCCTTAGCAAATTTTAAACCATACAATAAAGGAAAAGAGGACTACACACACACACACACACACACACACACACATGTATATAAATTAAACAAGTTTATTGAGCAGGGTAGTTTATAATTTGCAAGTCTTGGAGGTCTCTCAGTCATAGGGTCATTCTGTCAAAGGGTCAAAACAGACCAGCAAAAAACGCTGGCTTCAGGGTGGCATAGGGGCTTGGTATACACATGGTGCGTGCCCCAATGCCACCCCTGAGCCAGTGTCATACCACCCCAATGACCACACAGCAGGCGGTGTTATGGCATTTCTGTGGCATAGTGTTTACATGCGCTGTGCCGTGCCGCAGAAATGCAGAAAAGCCACAGCGGTGGCGGAAAGGGTGACTTTTTTCTGCACCAAAAAGGAGTGGCATTTTCTTTTGGGGCTGAAAAAATGCTGGATCTGGGTCACAGCGTGCAGTTGTTGCGGCCCCGATTCAGAGCTCAAAGGGGTGCCAAAGGGCTGCCCTTTTATGGCTGTTTCAGCCCAGAGTCAACTTGGTGGCAAAGAAGAACAGGAACAATGGTCCCAATAAAGATCTTACAAAACATCCGGAACTGCTATCTATATGATGGCAAAAGCTCAACATTTGGAAGTTGTATATCTCTAGATAAGAGCAATGCGAAAACCTCTCAAGTTTGGATTTTGCAAAACTTCTGTGAATCTCAGCTGCTATCTATATGGTTTCAGGAGCAGAAAATCAATCCCTGAACCAGCCTCAGTTGTCTGCCCTTCAACTACCTGTTTATAACTCAGCCACCAACACAAAGGTTGGTTTGGATGACAACTTCCCATGCTGGAAAGCAGAATGACAACAGAACAGGACAGACTACAAAAGCTGGGTTAAGTTATTCTTTTTTATCAATATAAGTCAGAGGAAAGGGGGAAAAACACAAAGACAGACATCAATGAAGAGATCAATAAAAGGTGAAATGCTTCTCTTTAAAAGGTTGAAACTCTTGGTTCACTTTTCTCTCAGTGAAAGGAGGGACTGAAGGGGTCAGTAAACCTGAAGTTGCTTGAGAACACATGCCATTTCTTGACCTCTTTGAAGACACTGCCAGTTTTTCTCCATTACACTTTGCTACACTACCATGAACCCTCAAAAACAATTTTACCTCCATGACTTTTGGTTTCCCTGGATTCCAAGTGAGGCAATATATTACATGCTGGGAGATAGCGTCCATGGTTCATGGCATCTCCCTTACTATACGTGTAATGCCTTAACTCTCTATTAGTATTTTGAGGACACACACATTTCCATTGACACATAAAAAGGCAAAGAGATATATACACAAAAGGACAGATGTATGTACACATATACTACAGCTCAAGGCTCACCTTGATCCACTGGTTACACCGAGGGTCATACCTATATAGAAGATTGGATGCCGCGTCCCCCCCATTGTCTCGTGAAAAACTGCCTCCGGCGATGAAGATGAACCCTCCAAGGACTGCAACACAATGGTGGCTCCTCCTTGCTGGGAGAGGCGTCTCTCTCACCCATTGCCCCGTCTTGGCCTCCAGAAAACAGGTGTCATCGCTTAGCTCCAAGCAATGCTCCGATACCTCCCCACCGACGAAGAGGAGCTTCTCTTCGTACGTACGGAGGACAGTCCGCTTGTTTTGAAGGACCGGTTGAGCTGTGACGTTGTTGTGATAGCTGACCGCCTCTTCGACAAAGCCTTCGCAGTTGGTTTCCTTCGGGAGGAGGGAGCAGATGGCAGGCTTGACCCGATGCAGAAGGTCGTTCTTTGGTATCAAGGGGAAGTGGATATTTTCTAAGACCCGGAAGGCCTCGCTTTCCCGTTCCGGATATTGCGTCAGCCACTGCAGCGCAGCCTGGAGCAAGTCATGCTCGCATTCTTGCTGGACATCGCTACTACTAAGGTATTGGCACAGCTTCTGGAGGGAAACACTCTGCAAGAAATCCGGCGTGAAGGACAGCGTGCCAAAGTTCCTCAAGATAAAGGAGTCAATGTACGCATCCAAGCGCTTGAGGTTATAGATAGAGGCCAGCTCTTGGAGGTACAAGTAGTTCTCCTCGTTGACTTCATTCTCCAGGTAGTCACAACAGAAGTCAACCACCTTCCAGATCTGCAACAAGTGGGCTGTCTCCAAAATGTAGTCAATATTTCCACCATCAAGGGACAGGTCACACCCATAAAGGAAGTCCACTATGGCTTTGAGGCCACTGTAGGAGGATCCAAAGAGCTCAACTTCTTTCTGGTAGGCCTCCCTCATGCCAATGGTGAACATGGAGTTGAAATAGTCACTGCAGACAGCTAAAATGTTCCGATGGGCAGGGACTCTTTGCTCATCCACAACCAGGACAATGTCGCAAAATAGGCCACAATGCCTTTGTTCGTTCAAGCTCCGCAGAACCAGACTAGAGTGATCAGCACATTTGTACACCTGCAATAAAGAACAGAGGTCAAAGCACTTGCGTAGCTCAAAAGAGACTTCTAAGCAAGTAGGTGCAAAGCCCTACAATCGAAGATCAGCCATTCTCTAGTGCAGAATTTATCACAGTAGCGTGATCCTGTGGGAAAACAGGAGTTGAACATGATTTAAAGCAAAGAAAACCTGGAAATGCCTGAAGTTTATCACGTGACGTCGCAGTTAACGTGAAATAATGCAAAGTTAAACCACAGTTAAAGCGGAGAAAGATGGCAGCTTTTTACCTTTGGAACATCCTGGAAGTAAAATGCTGTCGCGTTTCTCCGCTTTAACTGCGGTTTAACTTCACATTATTTTGTTTTAGAAGCAATTCGGTGTGATAAACTCCCTGAATTTGCAAGTTTTGTTTAAATTCGAATGTACTTGAAATCGTGTTTAACTCCCGTTTTCCCGTGGGATTACCTTGCAGTTTGAAATGAAATCCCAAAGACATACCATATATACTTGACTATAAGTCGAGGGCAGGTTTTGGGCACAAAGTTATGGATTTTGATGTGACCCGTGGATAAGACGAGGGTAAAGCTTAGGGGCATGCAACAAAGGACCTAAAGGATGAGGCAAAGGAAACAATGGCGAAGGACTAACAAAGTTCCAGCAGTCATAACTGTTTGTGTTCAGACTAAGGGCTGGATAGATGAGAGAGTAGAGAGGGTTCAATGCTTCCAAGACAGATCATGTTCTTGCTTTTCACCAAGGCATGGTTCCTTTTTAAATAAGAGTTAAAGTACAGTACTTGCATTGCTCCGTGGATAAGTCGACCCAGGTCTTTTGGGTCAATTTTTTGGCTAAGATTTCTAGACTTATACATGAGTATATTCAGTAGTTCACATATGTACGTTCAGAGAAGAAAGCCCACAATTTTTCATGTGGGTCTTGGGAATGCCTCTAATGGACAGGGGTCTATTTTGGAGAAAGAGACAAAGGAAATCAGGGGCTGATATGAGCAAAATGTTGGCTTCTGAATAGCAGTGGTTTGGGAATGCAAGATGAAGAGGCAGTTGGGTGCATGTCTTGCATTTGTATTTGCATTTGTATTTTAATATGTTGTACCTTTCCTTGAGGAGAGGCAGGAAGGAAATAAATTATTATTATTATTATTATTATTATTATTATTATTATTATTATTAATTGCATTTGGGCCTCTCATAGGTAACTGTCCAGCAATGTGTGCATCAAACACCAGCAAAACCTTTGGAATGATCTTTTAATGACCATTTCATGCACAATACTTTTCCTGGGCAAGAGTGCTGCGATAAGTGTTTCTTTTTTTTGCTGTCGTTTAGGAACCATTAAATGCCACAAGTGACGTAGCTGTTCATTCCAAGTTACTAAGAAGAGGCACGATAAACTCCCTAAGTAATGAAGAAGGATTTCAGCTTAGCAAATGTATGAAACAAGCAAACATTTTAAAAAATGCAAAAATGTGATATTATAATAACTCCGCACCTTTGAGGATTCACTTATCTTATGCGGGCGAGAAATTCTTGCTTGTTTCGTTCCCTCCATTATTGTACAGGTCCTTGAACGAGAACAAAGAAGCAAACATCAGCAGCAACATATTAGCCAAAGAACAGAAATGCTGTGATCTGGAGGCCAAATAAATAGTTTCGTGTTGGGGTTGAAGCATTGGATTAAGATTTGGGAGATCAGGTTCTACCCATGAAACTCACTGAGATGCTCTTTTCTACTTCAGAGGACTGTTCTCCGCTGTTGGACAAGATAACAAAAGTTTTGCAGTTTTTGAGGATTTTTCACATTTCAGGACTTCTATATTATTTTATTTTATTGCAAAATCCTTTCATATGTTCTTTGCACGTGCAAAATGTCTGCATCGGAGAGATTCCACCGACAGTAAAGGTTAGGAAGAACATCTTTATTGTAAGAACTCTCTGACAGCAGAATAGACTGTCTGAGATGTTTATCACACTATGCTCTTAAAGAGCTACTATTCCAGTGTGACTCCTCTAGCAGCCTCCTGTTGCATGCTGGGATTGGCAGTTTTAGGAGTGGTATTTAGAATCTCAGGCAGGAGTTCAGCTCCTTAAAACTGCCAATCCCAGCATGCAACAGGGGCTGCTAGAGGAGTCACACGGAATAGTACCTCTTTAAGAGCATAGTGTGATAAACACCAAAGGTTAGAAGGCCATCTAAGACGCTGGAAAGCCATCTCTCAGGAGTGCTGTAGTTGCATATTGCATATTACAAGGGTTGGAACCCTTTACGCGTCTAAGACTGTATAGATTCTAAGGATAACAGCAAATGTGGTGGGGAGAGCTATGTGTCCCAGATTCCATAGCACTAAGCCATGCAGTTAAGTGGTGTCAACCCTGGATTATTTCTGCAACGCGCGGATGCAGCGTAATAAGCGAAAGTGTCCCCTGATGGTATTAAAAGCTTGGGCAGACTCATACGGGGGAAGCCAAGGATCTCAATAGCCTAGAACCACGTTGGAAGGGCCTGATAGGTCATGCTTGCACCTCTGCACTGTGCACGGAAACCTGTACAAGTGTGTTTCCTGCTGTTTCAGCAGGAAAGTTGTGTTTTCTGCGCACAGAAGGAAATGGGTACATGGTTAGGAGTTCATGCAGGGACACCAAGAGAACAGAAGCAGATCAGGAAATCCGCAACTTTGCAACTGGTTTTTGAAAGCACCATTCCATAAGGAGGAGAAAACAACCAAATAACCCAAACCAGGGCATCCTCTCTAAGGAGTTTTATCACACTGGGGCTAATTTCAGCAGTAAAGAGAGATCCCGCAATAAAGCGGGAAATGGCGAACAATTGCAAAATGGTATCCACCCCGTTGCGCACATAAAGGTATCGAAATGCATTGTTGCTGAATCCCGAAAGTAAAAAATGTGTGGTTAATGCTTCTTTGTGACCACGTTAGGAAGTTTTGTGCGATGTCATGGAAATAGTTTGCGTAATTACGCAGTTTTTCCCCCGGGATATTCAGGCATAAACGCCTGATCTCCTTCGTGTGATAAACTCCTAAGTGTACACGTATCCTTATCCAGAGTTCTGATATACTCTCAAATCCAGTATTGCCCACAGGTGTCTGAGATGTGATACCTTTGCTCTTCTGATAGTTCCAGCGTTGCTTGCCTTGAAATTGTTTCTGACTTACGGAGAAACTAAGGCAAATCTATGTGGAAAGTTTCTTCAGCAGGGAGTTTGCTATTGCCATCTTCTGAGGCGAGAGGTGGACTTGCCCATGGGTTTCTGCCGCCTGAGACCAGAATTCGAACCCTGGCCTCCCCGCGTCCTAGTCCAATGCCCAAAGCCTTACACCACACCGGCCCATCGGAAAGCAAGGAGGAGATACGTGAAACCTTTGCTTTCTGGTGGTTCAATGTACACCAACTTCATTTCATGCACAAAATTCATGCTTTTAGTTTTTCAGCAGAAAGCTAAGCAGAATACAGGCTATGGAGGCAGAAAGGAAAGGGGTAAATTATAAGTTTCTGCAGAAAGCTAAGCACAAACATGACTATGGAGGCAGAAAGAAAGGGGGGAATAAAACCTTGGAGCGAAAACTAGCCGGGACCTGGCGATGAAAGCTTCGCAGAACCTAGCAGAAGCCATGGCTAGGGGGCCCGGCGGGAGGCAGGCAGAAAAGCAGGGTAAAACAAAATGTTAAATGAAAACATACCAAACAAGGATAAATGTGTTGCTTTGGGGCAACATGCCTGCGCAAAGAAAAAATAAACTGATAAATGAAATATAAATGAACAACCGGAGAGGAAAGGCTATGGGGGGATGGAGTAAGATGCTACAGAGGGGCGAGGATGTGGGAGTTTCCCATCATGCCCCGCCAGAGGCATCCCTAGGCATCAAGAGCCACAGGTGAGCCAAAGGAGGTGCCTTACCAAAGGCTCCAAGTGGAGAGTGATGCTGCCAAGGCAGCGGCAGGAGCCCTTTCCGGAGCATTGCATGCCTCTCCTCCTCCCAGCTGCAGCAGCCATGTCTTTTAAAAGCCAGGAACTGCAGGCTGGATGGAAAGGGAGAGGACCAATGAGCGCAAAGAGGAGGGCATAAAGAAGCGGATGGGGGTGGGACTGCATGGTGTGTGTCGTGTGTGTGTGTTTTCTTGTTAGACCCAGCTGCCAGTGCAAGCCAAAAGAAAAAAGCTCCTGTTGGAAAGCTGCAACAGGACAAGAGGGGTCTGCGAGAGCCATGGTTGCATTAATCTGCTCAGGGCTACTTAGAGGAGGAAAAGCAAGAAGGGGCCTTGCAAGGGAAAGGCTACTCGGTTGGAAAGCTGAGAGGGTACGCATGTGGATTGCAATACAGATTTATGTCTATGTTTTTTGGTGAGTTTTTTCGGTCTATGTGGCCAGATCTAGGAGAGTTTGTTTCCTGACGTTTCGCCAGCATCTGTGGCTCTGAACAAACCTGCCAAGAAAACCCCATGCGCCTTGGTTGCCATACATTGGAAACACTTCAAGGCCCAACAACAAGTACTACTACATTGATAAGGTGTTTATGAAACATAAATGGATTTCATATTTAGACTTGGGTCCGATCTGAAGGTCATCATCAGCAAATATTGAAAACGTTTCTGTTCCAAGCATTTCGGATAAGGGAGACTCAACCTGTTTCTGTCTTTTTTCGCAACCCAGCACCACATTTGAAATGAGCGGATCCTCTTTCTATCAGCTTTCTTCACTGTCCAACTTTCACAACTATATCTAGAAACTGGAAATGTTATGGTCTGGGTGATTCTGAATTTTGTATTTTTAGTCATCCATTCATTCTGGGTTTACTACAGCGGTTAGATACTTTCCAGGCCAGCAGAGGGAGACAGCTGTCTCTGAAACAGGATTGTAAGTCTTTCATTCAAATAAGTTTCAAAATAGCCCTATTAGTCTCTTGCAACATAAAAAGGAAAGAGGGAGGGAAGGAGAGAAAAATAATAAACATGGCAGTGCCTTAAAACCCAACTGGTTTTTATTTTAGTATGAGCTTTCATGCATATATAAATCCATCTTTTCAGATGCAAAACCAAATGGTATTAAGGCTCCAAGTATAAAGCATATTTATAGAGTTGTGGGGGTGAGATAGTATATGAGGATCCAGAAAGTTGCAAATCACGTCTCTTGCCCTAAATTTTCTTAAGGCTGGGTGAGATGATAATAGGTTTTTCATATGTTTACAATGGTCAGCTGGTGCTGATGTGTAAAAGCAATAAGCCTCCTTTCCAAAAGTCAAGCTTCCCTGGGCTCCGTACTCTCTGAGAAGCTTCCTTTTGTTATATGCGCAATAGTCAGGGCTCTTGTGTCAGCATATTTAGTGTATCTGTAATATATGTAGTGTGCTGTGAGGATGTTATCTTTGTTCATACCTCTTGCTAATAGATTGGCATATGAATATTAACCAATTCAGCTGTTTCTCTTCTGAGTCTTTCTAGCTCAAAGCATTGCAAGTCATGGCATGATGCTGACACATGCCAGGAATTCCGATTGTGATCCATGACTGTGAAGATCCATGCGTTCACTTCTATTCCAAGTTCCCTTAGGGGTTATAATTTTCAAAGAGGTAACTATGACAGCTGGTGGCATCTTCCAACTGTAGCTCGGAAATAGGTTGCCGTTGCACAATAGATTGCAAGCCATGCAACGTGCTGTGTTGATGTTCAGTTGTGGCGCTGCATAACTCCCCTATTCCTCTGACACATATTTACACTATGCTGATGTGATGCAAGATCTTGACCCTCATCTGAAAAATAACTCTTCCAGCCTCTGCTGTAACCACTACACCACTGAGACAATGTTGCTTCTGTGTGAGTTGGAGGAGAAGATGGGAGCCGCGCCAAAGGTCAGACCCCATTTCATTCCAGTGCCAACAGAGAAAGAAAGAGAGGCACAAAGCCTTAGATTCTAAATAGTTGCAATAAGAGAGAGATGGGTTGTGTAAGGTTTAATTGCTCCAGAGGAAGACAATGAGTTGCAACACGTCGGACCTATTACACATCCAGATACCTCTGAGTGAATGTCACACAGCTATAAAATGCAGGAGTGGTGCAGATCACACAAGCGTTTAACCAGATTGACATCTCCCAAGCACCATGATGTGCAACTAGGATAGCCAGAGACCTCAAGGGGTTCATCTACCATGTAGATATTATTGCAATTTTGACACCATTTTAACCGCGATGGCTCCATCCTACACAATCTTGGCATTTGTGGTTTGTGAAGCACCAGCACCCTTCAGCGGAGAAGGCTAAAGATCTTGTAAAACTGTGTATCCCAAGATTCCATAGGATAGCACTACAACAAAATGGTATCAAATTGCATTATTTCAGCAACCTACACAAGAATGAAAGGGCTCTGTGCAAATCTCCTGCTCAGCTAGTAAAGCAGTCACTTGCTACAGTTTGCAAGGCTCAAATGATTTGTTGCAGTAGTCTGTAAAGACTATTCGGGGAGTGGTCTATATGTATACTTAGGCCTGGTACATACCTGTGGGAAAGTCCGGGCTGGCAGTGGCCTGTTTTCCCGTGAAGGGATGCCGCAGCAGCCAAACTGTGCGGCATCCCTCCAAACCAAAAAGAAGCCGGAAAAACTGGGGTCTTTTTGGAGCACGGGAACGACATCATCAGTGCACCATTGGTGCACTGTGACACGTCCACGCCACAAGCGCAGTGCCCGGAGGTGGAGACGTGGCACTATGCTTGCGTCATGCATGCGTGCCATGTATAGACGGCACCACATAAAGATGGTGCTGTCCATATGTGTTCAGGTTCTAGAGAGTGCGGATGCTGCACGCTCCGGAACCCTAAAATTGGCCCCAGGCTGCCGCAAACCAGAAGTCTGTTGTGGGCCTCTGTTAGCTTCTTCTTTCTTGCTCACCCTCTACTCTGCATCTGTCTTCTAAATAGGTGAAAAAGAATAATGCCCTTATTTTACCTTAATCTGGAAAGAGCCTCTTTAGCTAAGATTTTGCTCTTCTTTTCCAAACAGGGAAATATGTGGTGTCTCTCTATGTTTTTGTTTGAATTACAGCTGTGAGTAACTTTGGTTGATGCTTAATGCACTGTGTTTACCAACATCTCCCAAGCCACCTCTAGGGCTGCATCCACACTGCAGAAATAATCCATATTGATACCACTTTAACTGCCATGGCTCAGTGCTGTGGAATTCTGGGAATTTTTGTGTGGCATCAGCACTCTCTGACAGGTCTCACAAAACTACATTTCTCAGAATTCCATAGCATTGAGCCATGGCAGTTAAAGTCGTGCCAATCTGGGTTATTTCTGCAGTACAGATGCAGCCTAGGTCTCACATTTCGGCCCGGAAACCTTTGGGAAGATCCTGAACTGGCAACCCTGTGTGCAATACAAAGAGAAAATTCCTGAATACGTTTCTTGTGATGCACACTAGGCAAATACTTCCGGTGAGAGACCCAGCCTTCTCAGTTAGACGGCAGTTAATCCCAAATTACTTTGTCGGACTACAATAAAGAGCTATACTGCCTGGAAATACATGCTGGCCAGAGTATTCTGGAAGTCATAGTCCATAAAAGCAAATTTCTCAAGATCGGGACTTACCTGAAAACTGGCCCAAATAATCTCCGTTGCGATTTGCGTCTAAGCAAACATATGGATTGGGTTGGGCAGTTGGACTTTGGACATTCCAGAACCTGCTGCAGATAATTTCCCCAACTGCTGCCCTAGAATGAATGTATAATAAATCCAGCTCTTAATAAAGACCTTTGTTCATAGGCACTGGGTGCTTTTTTTTCTTCCTCGGACAATCAACCTTTTATAGCACCTTCCGCCTTTTATTCTTTTTGTCCCTATTCCAAACATGGTTAAGATTTTGTTGTCTATGGATAGGCTGTGCAAAGGTCCGTGCTCAGAAGCTGTGAAAGTGCAAATGGCAAGTAATTGCACGGATGATTATCCTATGCAATTGTGCAAATAAAGCGATATCGGAAATGCGTTGCCGCTGGAATCCTGAAAGTAAAAAGATGCACATTAATGCTTCTTTGTGACCACTTTAAGGGCAGGTTTTGTGCAACGTCATGTGAAATGGTTTCGCGTAAATACGCGATTTTTCCAGGGTATTCATGGGATAAACTCCCGGTCTCCTTCGTATGATAAACTCCTATGTTAGTTAAAGAAAGAAGGACAGAAAGAAACTCTGAACCTGGAACATGGAACACGTTTCAACCTGCCAGGGCTTTCCTTACTTTCTTCACATTTCAAAATACTGTATAGTTACAAGATAAGGGTGGATCTAAACAATCTTCCAGGGTTCATATCTTTCCATCTCTGTGATTCTTGCTTCTGAATGTGTCTTCACTGTATGTATATATGCGTGTGTGTGTATATAACTTTGATACCACTCTACCTGCCATGCCTCCATCCAATAGATTTCTGGGATGTTATTGCTTGGGAAGGTACTTAGATTTCTATGCTGGAAAGCTCTAGTATCCTCCCCGAACTGCAATTCTGAGACTTCTGAATACCTCTAAGGATTTGGCAGGATGGGGTCACAACACTTAAAATGGGAGGAAACTGATATTCACAGTGTAGTATAGATACACCCAAGAGACCAGAATCATAGAAGAGATTATTCAGGTCAACTCTAGTCTCTGATGCTGCTTCTATGGCTGCATTCCCATGATGATTTAAAGCAAATTGCTGATCAGGTTATATGGAGCGTCATTCCCATTTGAAACTGGTTCTGATCCTACTGTGTTCGGTTTCAATTGCGATGAAGCAAGGTAAACGCAAAAAAAAAGCTCTTTTCCAACATTAGTTCTTTGGTGGTACTTTTGGAAAGAATCGATTCGGAAGCGTGTTTGACAAGTGGGAACGATGGATCTGAATCGCATCATTCTGGAGGGAAAAGACAAATGACAGAGGGTGTTTTCCATCCCTCTTCAATTTTTGGTAGATCCACCATTTCCCTCCACTCTCAGCGCTGCCTTTGTGCTTGTGGTGTGACCTATGGGCGCACAATTTCAAAAATAAATTGGTAGAAGATTCGATTCATTGGTTTTACAACTACAGTACTTGCAATTACCCGGGCGATCCAATGGCAGCTCATAGTGAGGCAAGTAGTTACAAAAACAGTGATTCGAATCATCTATCTATCTATCTATCTATCTATCTATCTATCTATCTATCTATTTCCCAAGCTGGGTTGCCCAGGCTGCTGCTTACATCGCCGGTGACACACAGATGATTGACATGCACTTTGAAATGGTGCAAACTTGTGGGGACGACAAATGTGCCCAAAAAGAAGCAATTACAAGGGGATAATGAAAAGATCCGCTTTCATAGTAAGAACGACGGACCTTTTGGAATCGATTCACCGACACGGAGCGAAGGCGAATCGCAAACCGGTTTAAATGTAAGTGGGAATGAGTCCCGAGAGAGTTGCACAGTTGATCTGGGCCTTTGACCCTTGTGGAAGCATTCCCCAATGTACAACCCATGATGCAAAAACCACAGGAAGGAAATGTAGTGTAAGACTGGGCTTCCAGGGTTGCTGTATAAACAAAGGACTCCCCCACTTTTGTGAGTTTGCTTGCGCAAAAGAGCAGAGAGTGCCCTCCCAAAAGCCATGCCTCATTTGGCCAGCAGCTGGGAAGTTGTCATAGTTACTTCTCCACTCCAACCAAAGAACCGCTGAGAAAAATCAGGCAAAAATCCAAGTCGATACCCACATCACACACACACACCAGTATGAAGTATGGAACTGACATAATGCAAACAAAAGGCAGCAGGGCTGATATAAGAGTATAAAAAAACCCCGACACTCCCCAAGTGGCTGATACTTAACCTTTGTGAAGGTCACAAAGTAGAAATATTACTTCTAAAAACTGCAACACCCAGAATTCCTCACTGTCTAGGGATTCTGGGAATTCTGACTCCCCAAAGTCACACCTCCCAGTTCCAATTAGGGACCAACCCCAAATCCACACTTGTGTTGCATTTGGCTGTATCCTGAAATATTAACCATCATCTATCTATATCTATCAACCATCTGCCTATATCATCATCATCATGTATCCTGTCTGTCTGTCTGTCTCTGTCATCTGTCTATCTATTGGCCTATCAACCATTTATCGATATAAGATCTATCTATCTATCTATCTACTGTCTATCTATTCCTTCTATAATCATGCTATCTCAACTTTCCCATGTCCTATCAACCATTAATATCATCGATCATCTATCTAATATCTACGAAACATCTATCTATCTATCTATCGATCTAGAGATCGATCGAGCTAGCGTATCTATCTAGCGATCAAACCATCTGTATTTCCCAAATTTAGCATTGATCTATGATCTATCAACCTGTTATGATTTGTCATCTATCTATAACGATCAACTATATAAATCTATCTATCTTGTATCTATTATCTGATCACATATCTCTGTCATATCTGTCATCTATCTATCATCTATTGATGTCTATCAACCATGGTCTATATCTATCATCATCATCATCATTCATCAAATCTATCTATTATTATTATCTATATTTGTCATCTATCTAGCTATGGACCTATCAACCATTTTCGATATCACATCTTATATCTGCCTGTCAACCATCAACCATTTATTGATATCATCTATCCATCTGTCTATCGACTGATCAACCATTTATCGATAGCAGCTCTCTATCATGTTCTATCGACTTTTGCCTGACTGTCCCAATGGGCTCTGGCAGTGTTTCAGAGACACCCCCCTTTTCAAGGAGAGCAAAGCAAAAGCCATTGCCCTCATCCCACAGAAATCCTAGCAATGCTGGGCAGAACAGAGAAGAAAGAGCCGGAGTGGGCGGCTAAGCAAAGACCACTGGTTTCCACAGGAGAGGGTGGAATTTTTAATTTATTTCTGTATAATAAATGGCAAAAGGGAAGTTTGTGACGGAGAGAGAAAGAGAGCCTGCTTTGCCTCTTCCTCCTTGAAAGGGACGGAGCCTTTCTCCTTCCTTGGAGAGGCAGCGAAGGAGTTAAGCCGATCTGCTCTCTGTGTTGTGACTGATCCTTCAGCAAGGCGGGAGTGTTGACCAACTGCAGCACAGCAGCAGCAGCAAGAGAAGGGGAGGAGGCCCTACATCATTATTAGCCCTTCTCTTTCTTGCTTTCTTTCTTTCCTTCCACACCCACCCCTTTTCCTTTGGATCGTTGACCCAAGTGCCCTCCTGCTTTCGATCTTGCAACACCCAACTCGGCACAAAAAACAACATCTCCTTGGGATCCTCTTTTTTTGCTTTTGCTTTTTTTGGGCTTTGCTAGAGCTTCCATAAACAGAAGACTGCAGATTTTCTTGACTCTCTCTGTGTGGTCTCTCTCTTCTTCTGTCCAGTGCTCTGGAACATCAACCGTTGCCATCATATACCCTTGCTATTTATTGTATTTTATTTCATTTCATGTCATTTCATTGCTTTGACCTGAAACCCCCCCCCCCCCCGGAAACCGCCTCCTGCGAGAAACCATGGCCACGAAAATCGATAGGAAGCATGCCGAGAAGCGTACAACCTGGTGAGAGATGACAGCTCGGATGTGAACTGTAAGATCTGCAGATGCAAATAGAGTGGTGTTTATTTATATTGATGTTTGTTTTGTACAGGTTTGGTCAGTATTATTATTATTATTTTGGATTTAAAAATAAATAAATTAAAGGTGGCATGGAGGACAAGTGTCCAGCTTTGGAGCTGAGCATCGCCACAACCCCTAGAAACCAGACTCTGGTTTGAAGGGGGTCTTTGGTACTGGCCAGATCCTTAAAGGATGGATGCATTGCTTAGGAAGAAACATATAGGAAATGGGCCAATAGCTCTACCAGTAGTCACTGGCCTTTTGTTTGCCTGGAAAGATTGTGTCAATCTCACAAGGCTTGGCCAAAGAGATTTTGCCACCTGAGGCAGGGATGATGGGCCGAACGTCTTCTGCCCAACCTCCCCATCCCAGTCAAGGTGCAGTTTATCTAAAGCCAGTCAGTTGATCTATTTTGTTGGGCATTGAGATGAGAAAAGCCTGCCTGATGCTTCCCCCGCTTGGTAAAGAAAATAGGGTAGAATACATTAAATACCAATCGTCCACTTGCCCTCTTGTGACACTCAAAACCGTCCGCCTTAGGCAATCCCATTGCTCCACATGGCATTAAGGCATGTAATCCCGTGACCTTTACTATGTTCATTATGTGGATTAGTAGTGTGTATGGATGTATGTGTAAGACAGAGAGAGAGAGAGAGAGAAATGGCCAACACAAAGTTAATTATCAAAAAATTGCTTCATGCATGCAGCGGCACACACACAAAAGCCTCCACACAGAGTCACTTGAATCTTTCTCTTGCAAAACCTGTGGGTCCTTTTTAACGTTTAGTATTCATAGTATTAATCTTATTAACAGTATCTTTGCCTTTCTTCCAAAACTGGGACTCAAGGCAGTTGATTTTATGTTTATCCGGCACAGTTAATCCTATAATAATCCATTCAAATCTATGGAAATGCAACACTGGTAGAACCCTTTCCTTTCCTCTGTATTTATCACAACTTAGTTGTTTTACTGTTATCTTGTGATACAGTATTCTGGTCTTACTTGTCCATCTTTGTATATGACTTGTCAATCGACATAGAAAACCTAGATGTTTAAAAGAAACAAAAGAAAAGCATATTTCCAATGTCCTTCCACCCCGTTTTGTTCTCTCTCCAAAGGTGGACGTTTCAAGTATGACGGCCCAACGATAGTTCCTGGACACCAGGGAGTGGATTACGAGGAGTTTACAAAAAAGCAATGTACAGTAAGGCCTGGTTGACTTTCTTTGAGCAATGATGTCACTGCTGCAGGCTGAAAGGAGAGCAGCGTTGCTTGTAAAATAGGAGTTTTGTATATTCCCCCTCCCCCGGTGTCTCCTCTTTCATGATCATTTGGATGTCTGGTTTTTTCATGATCTCACCCAGGTCTGTGCAAGAAGCGGGTGGAATGATCTCATCCAGCGTAATCCTCTTTTGGTTTTTTTCTGACCTTGCACTTAAATTGCGGAAGGAGTAGTTTAGTCCTCCCATCCCAAAGAACAAGAAATTACTTCTTTTTTTTCCCTTCTCCTCTCTATTTCCTTTCTCTTCTCCTTCCTTCCTTCTCCGTTCCTTTCTGGACTCTTTTGCAGTGATGTAGTTGTGTTCCTCGCTTCCTTCCTTCCTTCCTTCCCCTTTTTCCTTCCTCCTTCCTTCCTTCTCTCCCTCCCTCCCTTTCTTTCTGGACTCTTTTTGCAGTAATATAGTTTGCCTTCCTCTCTTCCTTTCTTCCTTCCTTTCCTGGACTCTTTTTTGCAGTGAGTAGTTGTCTTCCTTCCTTCCTTCCTTCCTTCCTCCTTCCTTCCTTCCCTTCTTCTGTTTCAGTTGTATGTCTTTCAAGTGACTTAGGGTGAGACCCTAAAGCAAACATATCACAGGGTTGTCTTGGCAAATTGGTCGAAGTGGTTACCATTGCCTGTGCTTCCTCCTTCCTCTCCTTCCTTCCTTCCTTCCGTTCCTTCCTTCCTTCCTTCTCTTCTCTCCCTCCCTCCCTCTCTTTCGGACTCGTTTTTGCAGTAATATAGTTTTCCTTCCTTCCTTCCTTCCTTCCTGGACTCTTGTTGCATGATGTAGGTTGTCTTCCGTCCTTCCTTCCTTCCTTCCTTCTTCCTTCCTTCCCTTTCTTTTGTGTCGTTTGATGCCTTCAAGTCATGTTCTACTTAGGTCACCCAAAGCAACAGATCACAGGGTTTTGTCTTGGCAAGATTTTTTCAGAAGTGGTTTACCATTGTGTGCCTTCCTTCCTTCCTTCCTTCCTTCCTTCCTTCCTTCCTTCCTTCCTTTCTGGACTGAGCCTGAGGCTGAGATAGTATGACTTACCCAAGGTCACCCAGTGGGTTTCCATGGCTAAGCAAGGATTCGAACCCTGGTTTCTCAGTGGCCTACACTCAACACCACACTGACTCTCTTTTTCCCAATGCTAAACTGTAATTGAAGAAGTTGTGCAGGAATAAAAGCAAAACCAATCAACCAAATCTGGTTAATACCTTTTATTAGAGTCACCCAACGTGTCCAAGGAGAGATCCCACAGAACCGGGAAGCTTGGCAATTTTGGGACAATGTGGTCATCCTATTAAAGGGTTCTACCAAAACTGTAAGCCATGGGATGGCCACAAACCATGTTGGCTGAAGGACTCTGGGAGGTCCAGTCCCCCAAATTGCATTTGCCAAGCTCTGGAAATTGCAGGAAAGGCCTTGTGCTAGTGTCCAGCCAACTGACTTCTATACATCCAGTTTTCATAGGTAAAAATTGAGAAGCTTGTCAAAAACTCATAAAGTTGTAGGGTACCCCAAGGGTCATCCAATCCAGATACTGTTTCAAAGTGCTTTGAATACTGGATCTATAAAATCTTGCACAAGTCATTCAGGGTTTCTCCTTAAATCACATTGTACACATTTTCTGTCTAAAGACTCTTGTCTTGAAGTGCAACTGGATGCAGCAGTAGATGCTACAACGTATGCAAAGAGTTTGTCAGTTTCATTCCTTCATTTGAATTACCAGGTTCCTCATTGTTGCTAGTTGCCTACAATTTCTTATACACAATGAAGGTGGAAACTGACATACATGTAGCTCTTGCAGTAAGATATTGGACAGGTACTAATGCACGTCTCCAAAGCTGATCTCCACTACAGTTTCCTAATCTATGAAACGGGAAGAATAAATAACTTTTTGCCACTGTGTGCATGCACATACATGAAGATGCAGCACTGTCAGTTTGGAGATTCTTCTTCCATATTCTCCCAAGAGTTTGCATTCAGTTAATTCAGCATGGAGCAGAGGAGAAGAAGAAGGCTGAATCTTATGCTTTCCCAGCATAAGCAAACTGTTGCAACCTCTGTTCTTCCTCATTAATAACCTCTGCAATCCTAGACCACCTTCTTGACCACCTTGTAATGTGGCTTGGCTGCATGCGCCTCCATTTTTCATTTGTGAACTATGGGAGGGTACCATATATACTCGACTATAAGTTGAACTTATGTATAAGTCGAGGGCAAGTTTGGGGGCCAAAATTATGGATTTTGCTATGACCTGTGGATAAGTCGAGGGTAAAACTTAGGGTCATATAGCAAAGGTTCTAAAAGATGAAGCAAAGCAAAACGATGTCAAAGAACGTACGAAGGTCTAGCAGACATAACTCTTTGTGCTTACTCTTAAGACTGGATGGATGAGAGAGTAGAGGGGGTCGGTGCTTCACATATTATACTCTTGCTTTTCACCAGGAGACGGTACCTTCTTTTAACTAAGAGTTAAGATACAGTACTTGCATTGCCCCCTGGATAAGTTGACTCAGGTTTTTTGGGACAATTTTTCGACCTAAATTTCTAGACTTATACATGAATATATACACAGTATGCTCTTTTTGGTGCCTGTCCCACCCGCTTGCAAAATCTGAGGCTGAAACCAATCCTTGTTTTAAGGAAGCGGGAGAATACTGCAATTGTGTGTATGTGTGTGTATAGCAGTGTGAGTGTGTATGCATATCCATGAGGAAAGCTGAATCACAGCTGCTTGGGTTTGGCTGAGAAAAAGCTGGTTTGGAGAGAGCAGCGATGCTGTAATCTGGAGGCTAGCCTGGCCTCTCTGTTTGCTTGCTTTTGCAGCCTTATAATGCCTGCTCAGCCTGTAGGCTTGCAAGTAGATTGTGACAACAGAGACCATCCCTCTCCCAGGATCTTTCTTCCCAAGGCCACGAAGAATGTCCTATTGTGCAGAGCAATGTCTTTATTATATGTGTATATAAAACCTTGTCTACCTTTGGAGCAAAGTGCCCTACCTTCTGATTGTTGCTTTCCTTATTCACTTCCTCTGTTTATTTGCAGAGCCTCAGTTGGGTTTGGCTCTGCTTTTTACCTTCTGAGAGAAAGGCAAGTCATTGCATTTTTATTTATTTGTTTAATCTTATTTTTTTGCCTGGGAGAACAATTCCTGCTAGCCTTTTTTTAAGATTCAGAAAGCACAAAGCAAAAGCCAAACAGCTCAGCAGGAAAGCGGAGAGATGCGGGAGGCTTTGTCTCCGAAACAGACAGCGCTGATGAATGACTTTCATATGAATCTTTTCCATGAATGGCTCCATATGAAACAGATTTATTCCAGCAGCGCAGTCAGGTTGCCCTTCCCCCAGTCAAGAACTCGAGTTCCCCTTTACATTTCCTATGCAGAGTATCTGTATTAGCAAACTACTATAGCTACGCACCTTTCCCATGAACCAAAAGCAAGCAGAGGACAGAACATGGCATGCTTCTCTATTGTTCACTCATGCTTCAAGTATCGGAACGCATTCCATTCAAGAAGTACAGTAGTATGTTCAGCCAGAGCAGACAAGGACACCCGAGAATCTTATTTCCTTTGGCTTCTTAGAAAAGAAGAAGCCCTTCGCTCTGAGTTACTCCGTTCTGAATTGTTGGAACAATCCAACGGAGGGGCAATCCAGGGTGCAAAATGGACCCTGGATCTGCCATAGGATTGTAGGTATGGATCCAGTTTCTTTTCTGGTCCTATGTGTATATGATAAGCTTTGTTATCCATGGGTTCAAGCATCCAGGGCTTGAAAAAAATTCCCCCCAAAAGTATAAATTCCAAATAGCAAACCTTGATTTTCCATTTTATAGAAGGGACACCATTTTATATAACGGGACTTGAGCATCCACAGATTTTGTTATCAATGGAGGATCCTGGAACCAAACCCCAGCGGATACCAAGGGCCCACTGTGCTATAAGCTTTTCTGTAAGTGTGAAAAGGACTCCATGTCTTGCTTTATAGCCCAATGATTCTGAAAGGAAGAGAGCCTTTTAAGGGTTAGCACTGTGTTTTCTTTCTTTCTTTCTTTCTTTCTTTCTTTCTTTCTTTCTTTTTCTATCTTCCTCCAGTCCTCTGTTACTTTGAGCCTTTTCTCTTTCATGCTTGCTTTCCCGGGTAAAGTCTCTGTAAGCAAAGAAACCTTCCTTCCGCTCATGACTGTGGTCCGGTTTCTCATTGACAGGCTGTTCCTGTCTGTCTGCAAATCATTTCCTACCTCCCATCCCTTTCCTTTGCAAAGGACAAACCCTCCCTAGTCTGTCAAACAGATGCCATCTTACTTGCTTCCTCCACTTCTTGGTGGACATCTGGTACTTGGGTGTCGATTCGCTCTTAAAAAAGAAAATCTCGCCTTTGAGTTCCTTTTCCAAGACAGGTTCTTTCCAGTACGATATGTAAATGCGTCAACATAAGTATGTACTTTAACCATTATAACTGTTAAGTAATCTTGGGATTTGTAGTTTCTTGGGGTAGTGAGACTTCTCCAGAGCTTTACTGCCTCCCCAAACTACAAACCCTAGAATTCCATAGGACATCTCCTTGGCAGTTGAAGCACGTAGTATCAAGGGGTTGTAATCTTATAGTCTGGAAGAGACCAGGGTTGGAGTAGCCTATACCCCACAGGGCTCCAAGGTTGTAAATTATTTCTGAAGTCTGAAAGCAATACATGATTCTTGCAGGGAAGTTCATTCTGCTGAATGCAGAGTCTTTTCTTGAAGGCTTTTGTGTGTGCGATATGCACAACTGTAATGCAAACCAATGTGTTAATATATGTTGTGGGCTAAGAGCCATTGCATTACTTGGAAAGTATCCTTTCCAAGCTCTCACATATTTTGTGGGGATAATGCCCAGACCCTTTTACAACAAACAAAGTCAGCACCCACCCCAATTACAGTGTCACAAAAACGGAACACCAATTGATGCCAACCGATCTCTTAGTATATTGGTTTTGTGGGTTTTTGGGCTCTGTGGCCATGTCCTAGAAGAGTTTATTCCTGGCATTTCACCTGCATCTGTGGCTGGCATCTCTGAAGAAAGTCCTTCACTAATATTGTCGATCTCAGATGTGTAGAGGAGATCATATGGCAACTTGTAGAAAAGATCATGCGGAGATGGCACATTTTTGTACCGTTTCCTTAACTTCTTCAGTCCCAGTGTTCCTGATTAACAAACACAATCTCTCCAATAAATCAGTACAATATCATATCTCCATTAAAAAAATTGGGTTTTGAAATATACGTTTGAGTTTGTTATTTTGTCAATTTTGTCGATAAACTAGGAGCTGGGTTGGCATCAATTGGTGGTCTGTTTTTGCAGAACCTTTTGCAGTCAAATGAAAGGCAGGCCTAGTAAATAGATGCCAACTGCCTTCCCTTGGAAAGGCTGATGGGAATTGGAGTCCCATCGACATCCGGAGATGTGCTTTTTGCGCACCTCTGGTCTAAGTATACTGGCTGCTCTTGGGCGGATCTTCACACCTAGGAAACAACGTGTCCAAAAAAAAGGTCCCCTGATAAGTGAGAAATGGACTTTGACAGAGCTGATAAAAACCGTGTGCCTTTCAGGTGTTGGCTTGTGTATAAAGCCACATTGTGATAGGAGAAGGTCTCTGTTTTCGTATCACTACGAAAACAGTGCCTTGTCGCTTGCGATCTGTCACACAATGCCTTGTCCAGATATGGGGATTGTGTAGCCCTGCAGATGCTGTTGCAGATGCCAATGGTGAGGAATGCTGGGAGTTGCAGTCAAACTACATCCAGCAACCCCCAATGATTCTTATGCCCAGGACTAGGAAGTAAATGAGTCACATTGGACATAGGTCCAAGACATCCTGCAGAAATAATCCAGTTTGAGACTGCTTTAACTGCCCTGGTTCAGTGCTAGGGAATCCTGGGAATTGTAGTTTATTGTGGCACCAGAGCTCTCTGACAGAGAAGGCTAAATGTCCTACAAAACAACAGTTCCCAGAACTTCCTAGCATTGAGCCAAGGCAATTAAAGCAGTCTGAAACTGGATTATTTCTGCAGTGTGTTTTGAATCGTATTGGGATTTGCTTTTGTGTTGGATTGCACTGTAAGCTTTACCTGTTCTCAGAGCTTTGGCAAAGTAACATTTTTGGATAACAGACCCCAGAATCCCTCTTCCAGCCTGACCAGCTCAAAGAGTCAAAAAAGTAACTTTGCTAAACTCTGTAATGTCACATTCCTAGCTTTAGTGGCAAAGGGAGTTTGGATGCAATTGCTGATCTAAATGTATCGGGTATATATTCCAGAGCAAGGGAGCGCATTCTCATATAGAAAGTTTAGGTCCTTTAGGTGTGGTGGGACTACAACTCCCATCATCCCTAGGCAACAACATCTGAAGGGCTGCAAGCTTCCCATCTGTGTCTTAAAGACTTGACTTGAAAAGGGCATGTGGAGTTTATGCCAAGCAGGGTGTGGGTGCGAGACAAAATGCGGTTTCATTTCCCCTGTAAAAAGGAGAAGTTGTTTCTATACGATAACTTTTTTGCCTCGAGCAGAAATGACTGCCAGCTTTCCCAGAATTAAAAATGTATGCAAGAACACTTCTTGACGATTGGGTTTCTGCAGATGGCTGCCTATATCGGATGTATAGGGTCTCTTTCACATGACACCATTGTAGCACTTTCATTATTGCTCAGATTGCCATCCTGTGGCATCCTGGGATTTGTAGCGTCATGAGATATCTAGAATTCTCTGCCATAGCACTATGGTCCCTTGCCAGATGACCAATTCCAAGACAGTGTAGCATGCAGCCATAGAAATTAATGTGGTATCAATGTGGTATAATAATGTAGTGCAAAATAAACCATGCATTGCATATAAGCCAGAATTTCCTCCAGATGGACAGGACTACAACTCCCAAATTTCCTTCCTAGTCAGTTTTGCCTAGGATCAGGGATGAGAGAGAGAGAAAATCTCTTTGGTGGCTGCCTTTCCCTTAATTCTACCAAATAAATACTGGAAGTGGAGATCCAGCCATTCCTGGGGCTTTGTGGGGCAGGTTCATTTATTTCTGAGCTTAATGCAATCCATAGAAGGTCCTGGAAGAGGAAGATTGTCTCCCAACCCCTTTGTAGAGTTTATATTAACAATGCTTAACCATCGGATCTTTAAATGGAGTTACCCAAAGTGCTAGATCCTGTCCCCTAAAACAGGTTTCGCACCATGGATAGTACCTTTAAAATTCAATTCTATGGAGTTTATCCCATGGGATGAATCCTGTGCAGAAACTAAATTTAAACTGAAAACAACCTGCATTTGCGTGGTTTTTTTCAGCCAACGTTTGGGGTTAACCCAAACAGAAAGTTGGGGGAAAACCCCTATTTGAGGGATGTTTTTCAAATGATGTCTGGGTGAAAGAGAAACAATGTGAAAAGAACCCGAATGCAAAGTCGTCAAAACCAGCTCTTTTTCACTTTTGTTAAATGCTGAAAGTACAAAGGAGCTTTCCATTTGGACAAACAACACCTGGATTTTAAAATCCCATTTCTGCATGGGATTTACCACTTTGCCCTCCGTATGACAAACTCCGGAGGGATTCTACAACTCTTGGAGGGCATTCAGCAGTTTGGAGTGAAATGGGGGCATCTAGGATTTTAAGGTTCCAGGTAGCCTTTCTCATTGGTCACTATCCAGATTTCTTTGCTATTTCCACAATTGTGGAATTCTCTCTCTGTTGCAGTCTGGACCAAGTGATCCTAAATGCATCCTGAGCCCAAATGGTTGTGTGGCTCTATTCAATTTTGCAAGCTGCTTTGTGAAATTCACCAGCAAGGCTAAGCCTTTTCCTTTGGTTTTTAACCATTGTCTTCCCTTCTGTTTTCACCAAGATGACATCCGGTTGTTTGGCTTTGTCCGATTCACCACCGGAGATGCTATGAGCAAACGGGTCAAATTTGCCCTCATCACATGGATCGGCGAGAACGTCAGCGGCCTCCAGAGAGCCAAAACAGGGACCGACAAGACTCTGGTGAAAGAAGTAGTACAGGCAAGTGTTGTTATTGCTGTTCTTGTCGTTCCACCATGAATATACATGGGACTTTACAAAATTCAGGAGGACTTGTCCCTGCCCCAACATACTTCCAGTCCAAGGAGATGATAAAGGAAGAAGAACAGGGCTCAGAGTATAAACAGGGAAGCAATATGCAGTTCTTTTAATTGGACAGGTTTAGGATGAGTTAGTTTGTTGTTGTTAGCTGCCCTCAAATCAGTTCCGACTCATGGTGACCCTGTGGATGAGACATCTCCAAGAATCCCTATCCTCCACTGCAGTCTTGCCCAGATCCTACAAGCCCTTGCCCATAATAACCCCTATATTGAGTATCCATCTGGTTTGTGGTCTTCCTCTTTTTCTTCTACCTTTCCTAGCATTATTGTTTTTCCTAGTGATCCCTGCCTTCTCATGATGTGGCCAAAGTATGATAGTCTCAACTTGATTATCTTGGCTTCCAAGGAGAACCCTGATTTGTTCATTAACCCATTTGTTTGTATCCTTAGCTGTCCATGGGATCCTAAGTCCTCTTCTCCACCACATTTCAAAGGAGTTGGTTTTCTTTCTGTCTGCTCCCTTCACTGTCCAGGTCTCACTTTCCAGCTCTTAGGTCTGTACAATTATGATTCTGACTTTAGATTTTTGTTGATTTTTGGGCTATGTGGCCATGTTCTAGAATAGTTTATTCCTGATGTTTCGCCAGCATCTGTGGCTGGCATGGAAGAGAGTGGGGTATATATCTCCTGTGTGACCTTGGGTAGGGAGGAGTGATTCTGACTTTAGTGCTCAGTTGCATGCCTTTGCTCTTCAGTATCTTTCCCAGTTCTTTCATAGCTGCCTTTCCCATTCCTAGCTTGAGCCCCTCCAGATGTTTTGGACTTCAGCATCCATGGCCTTGTTCCCACTTACAAGTAAATCAGTTTGCGATCCGAATCATACATACCCCCATTTTCATCTTGGAACTATCGAAGGGTACGATGTTACTGAGGCTTGTTGGAGTGGCAGACTGAAACATCCAGAGGGCACCAGGTCACTTTATTTTATATCTTTTTTTGTTGTTGCTATCATTAGCTAACCTGGGTATATTTCACAGGTGCCATTTTTAGAAATGGTATGGATGCCTTTTTTTAAACCTCAGGTTTCAAAAGACGGTTCATCCAAAATATTGTGCTGTGTGCAGTTTTTCCTTTGTTTTGGGCAATGCTTGGAGAAATTACCTTCTTGGACTACAGCTCCTTGAATCCCCTGGTCAGCAGTCCTTGGAGATGCTGGGAGTTGTCATCCAGAAGAATAGCTTTCCCAAGCTGAGGCTCTAAAGCAAACTAGAAAGTCTCTCTGGCTTTTCTTTGCAAACAAAGATTCAGGAAGGACTAGAAAGTGGCTGAGTTGTAAATAGCTTCTTTCATCACCAGCCTTGTGTGGTCCAGGCTGGAAAGTCCTAAATGCGCATATTATATGACTGGACAGACAAAGGGCTCCTAGGTAGGGCTTTGCTTTCAGTACAAACTAATTTACTAGCGAGCTGCTCTTAATAGCTAACTAGACCGAGGAGCAGCCTCTTGTTCACCATTGGGCAGAAATGTTTAATCCTTTCCTGATGGAGTTCATCCATCCATGCGGTTGGTTGGCAGTAGTTAATAAATGCAAGGCAACTGGGCATTTTTTATTTCGCAAGTTTCTCTTCAAGCCGTGAGCAGGAGACCAGAATCATCTGTTTCATTTTTACATTGGAGGGAACTATAGTTTTTGTGGGTTTTTTGGGCTATGAGGCCATGTTCTAGAAGAGTTTATTCCTGATGTTTTGCCAGCATCTGTTCCTCCCACCCCGGGGCCTTGCCGTTCACCAACAGAAAAATGCACATATTAACATGGAAATCACTCCTCCCTACCCAGGGTCACACAGTGTGTGTGTGTGTGTGTGTGTGTGTGTGTGTGTACACATACATATATATACATACATACACACACATACCCAACTCTCTTCCATGCCAGCATTCTCTGAAGATGCCAGTCACAGATGCTGGCAAAACGTCAGGAATAAACTCTTCTAGAACATGGCCCCATAGCCCCAAAAAGCCCCCAAAAAACTACAGATGCTAGCCATGAAAACCTTTGACTTCCCATTGGAGGGAATTGTTGCTTACATCTAAACTAAGGATGATGATGATGATGATGACGACGACAACGATTATATTTATTTGTATCCTGCTTTTCTCCCAGAATGGAGACCCAAAGCGGCTTAGTCTAAAAACACACTACTAACTAAAAACTACCAAAACGGACAATGATAAAATGATATTAAGGTATTACAATATTAAAACAGATCACTCTTTTAAAAATAGGTGGAAGGATGAGAAGGGATGGGAATCTACATATCCTGAATTTCATCCTTGCAAGCCAGAGTGACTAACTATTATTTTTAGCTATTAAAAACAGCTTAGTAGTTAGTTTCCACTGAAAGCAAAGTCCTACCTGAGAGCCCTTTGTCTGATCTTGGAAGCTAAGCAATGTCAGCCCTGGTTAGCCCTTGGAGAGGAGATGGCCCATGAATACCAGGTGCTGAAGGTGATACATCAAAGGAAGAAACTTTCAAAATGCCCTCTATTCCTTGCCTAAGAAAACTCTATGAAAATCTATGGGGGTTGCCATATGTTGACAGGTTACTTGCAGGTACACACATGGGAGGGAGGGAGAGATAACACACACACACTTTTCAGTATCATCTTGTGGACCTCAAAGTACTAATGTGGGCATATGCAAGAGATCAGCATTAAATACAGAGCCAGGAGCATGGAAATCAGCATTGTGAGAAGGGCCCTCTACCAAACAATGTCTTCCATGCTTACAAAGTTGTTCCTGGCTCTGTATTTAATGCTGACCTCTTGCATGGGAGACTTGGTCCTCTTGCTTAATCTCTGAGAGTGAGACAGGAGGAAGACGCTTGCTCTTAGGAAGAAAGAGAGAAAAGAAACCATCTTATCAGCAGCTGGACTGGTACAATCGCCTTGGCTCCATCCGTGTTTACCTTTAGGCTTAAGGCCTCTTTACTGAGTAACTCAAATAGAATACAAGGACACCATGGAACAATTAATGCACACAATTGAATGTGAGATGCAAGCCAAGTTAGCATAAATATATGTATTATACAGGTTGAGTATCTCTTATGCAAAAATCCGAAATGCTCCAAAATTCAAAGCTTTTTGAGCGCCGACATGATGTTTTGAACTGGTTGGCAGTGATGCTCCTGGTCATCCGTTCGCAAGCATTGCTTCAACTTTGTTTCATGCACAAAATTAGTAAAATTATTGTATAAAATTTACCTTCAGGCTATGTGTATAAGATGCATATGGAACATTAGTGTCAAACTGCATTATTTCTGCAGTGCAGATGCAGTTTTGAGCAGATGATTTGATATCTGTGACATGCCTGTAAATGTGTATGGATGGATGGAGAGAAGCTCAGTTACTGGAAAAGCCTAGCCATTCTTCTGCAAATGTTTTCCTCTTCCCCTCCTGAGTTAATTCAGTGCAAACTACTTTTGCACTTTGCATTTTAGCTTACAGCAACCAAAATAAGCAAAGGATAAAGAGTGATAGAAAGAAGCTGGGACAAGCTGTAAAAGTGGGATGCCAGAGGATTACTGTATATACTCAAGTAAAAGATGACCCCATGTATAAGTTGAAGGCAGGTTTGGGGGCCAAAAGTATGGATTTTGATATGACCTGTGGATGAGTCGAGGGTAAAACTTAGGGGCATGTAACTAAGGATATAAAGGATGATGGAAAGGAAAACAATGCCAAAGAACTTGCAAACTTCCTTCAGCCATACACTAAAGTCTGAATGGATGGAAAGAATAGCATGCAATCAGTTCTTCCAGAACAGAGTATTTTGCTTTTCACCAAGGGATAGTTCCTTTTAAAATCAAAGTTAAAGCACAATACTTACATTGACCTCTGGATAAGTTGACTCAGGGTTTTGGGGTCCATTTTTGACTTAAATTTCTAGACTTATACATGAGTATATACAGTAATTGAGACTGCCCTTACAAACTGTGACAGTTGGAGGGTATGGAATCTGTTTCTCCGTGGCATTTAATCAACTGCAAACATTTGCAGATGCAGCATTTGTTATCAGCTTGCTTGATGTATTACGCAAACCTGGCCTGTGACTGTTATGTGGAGCAATTCAGGTTATTGCAGCATCCTCCGCTTCCTGGCCCCAACCCAATGGTCAGGCTTGTTTGTGGTACCCATGTGTTCTGGAAGGAGGACAAAGGCAGCAATTCATTCTCAGGGCACGGCCGAGGTCAGTATAGGGAGCACGGCGCGATGGGGGCGGAAGAAACAAACCGAGAGACTCTCTCGTCTCTGAAGTGCGTATGTCTTATGCCCAGAATTCAAGAGGAACTAGAAAGTTGCTTCTGCACAAAAGAGAATCCGTTTCCTCTTCGATGTCTCAGTGAAACTAAAGTTATACTAAATGTTTGTGGTTGACAGCCATCCAGGGCTCAAAGTGGAAACTGAGTCAGATCTGTAGCAAAAACGGATATGTTCGTTCAGCCAGACGTCAAAATTCAATTTTGGAGAGGTTTTTAGGGGGGCAGATTCCAGTGGTGGATAGGGCCACAAACAAAAAGGGGTAGGTTTACAATATCTGCGTGTTTTACTGTAACGTTTCAAGTTTCAAGAGAGATGTTTTAACTTTTCAGAACGGAGAAGCTGTACAAAAACTAGGATATGGCCTTAAGGCAAACTTGTCATGCGATTTTCTCAGCAAGATTTCAGAAAGGCTCCCCCATCGTTGCCTTCCTCTGAGGCTGAGAGTGGGTCTCTGTGCCCAAGTAGGGATTTGAACCCTGGTCTCCTAGGCTGCATCTGCACTGCAGGATTGATGCAGTTTGACACCGCTTTAACCGCCATGGCTCAACGCCACGGAGTTCTGGGACTCAAAGTTTCGTGAGATATTTCACCTTCTCTGTCAGAGAGCTCTAATGCCACAACAAACTAGAAACCCCAGAATTTTGTAACATTGACCCATGGCGGTTAAAGCGGTGTCAAACTGCATTAAATCTGCAGTGTGGATGCAGCCCCAGTATTTTAGTCTAACACCCAGACCATGTTGGATCCAATGGTTGTGGGAAAGGGTAGACACTATATTTTGTTCTTTCTTATGTTGTTATGTCTCATTATTTGTTTTCTTGTCCATTATATTCTGAACCTAGAGACAAATTCCTGGCACCTCTTCTGCCTTGTTTAGATTCTAATACTGTTTCAGAAAGGATTTATTCATTCCCTGACTCGCAAGGTTTCTCTCTTTGCCCTGGCAGCAATGACAATTCGGGCAAGATATATTACCAATATTATTGTTGATTGCTTTGGGGATGCTCTCATTTAATTATAATTTTATTATCCATACTTTAACCAAATTCAATTTTAAATCTTTTACGTGGAAGATTCTTGTGTAAGTTATTTAATGTTGTACTTTTATTATGCTGTTCCTACATAATGTAATGCATTTTAACACTTTGAAAGCAAATGGCCTTTGGTCTAAGCAATAATAAATGATTGACTGATTGATGGTCTTAAATGATTTTAAAAGATTTACGATATTTAAAATGGTTTAAAATAATGACCCGGGGTACTATATTGTTTTAATGCATTTGATATTTTAGCACTGAGTTTGTTTTCATTATTGTAGTCATTGAATCCTATTTTAACATATTGTTTTTGTACGTTTTTAACTGTATGGTGTTTTTTTAATGTTGTAAGCTGCCCTGAGTTCCAGTCTTAGGAGAAGGGTGGGATACTAATAATACTAATACTAATACTACTACTAATAATAATAATAATAGGCAGAGAAGGTGAAAGGCCTCAGGAAACTACAGATCCCAGTATCCCATAGGATAGAGCTTCACAGCACCTAAAAGTGATGTCAAACTGCATTATTTCTGCAGTGTAGACTCACTCTGAGTCTGGGGCTGGAAAAGTGCAATATGCAAGTTGCCCAAAAATACACTCGCATAAAACTTCAGCGATTTAGGGTGCATCTACACTGCAATTTTGCAATTTCATAATGTAATTCTGACACCGCTTTAACCCTGGGATCTGTAGTTTCTGAGGAAGGCATGGGCCCTCTTCGGCAGAGGAGGCTGAAGACCTTCCAAAACTACAGATCCCTGGATTCTTGTAGGATGGAGCTGCAGCACTTAAAAGTGGTGCCAAACTGCACTCTTTTTTAATGCTATAAGCTGCCCTGAGTCCCAGTCCTGGGAGAAGGATGGGTCCATTCACTCGAAACCACAAGGTTGCGAGTTCAAGACCAGCAAAAGGGCCCAAGCTCAACTCAGGCTTGCATCCTTCCGAGGAGGTTGCTAAAATGAGTACCCAGACTGTTGGTGGCAAATTAGCTTACTTGCTAATTAGCTTACTTGCTGTTCACCACTATGATCTTTGGAATAGCGGTATATAAATAAAACAAATTAATTAATTAATTAATTAATTAATAATAATAATAATAATTTCTTTGCTTGTCTTTAAATGTTTGCATCATCAGGTTTTTAGCTCTGCCTCATTGCAAGCTGCCTTAAGTCCTGCATTGAGAAACAGGTGGAATAGAAATGACGAATTAGTCTATTAATTGAAAAATCTTATCTTCCCGATGCAGAATTTTGCCAAAGAGTTTGTGATCAGCGACCACAAGGAACTGGACGAAGATTACATCAAGGGGGAACTGAAGAAAGCCGGGGGTGCAAACTATGACGCACAGGCAGAATAAAGAAAACCCATGGTGCCTCCTGAAGCCGCCTGCCTGGATCGGGAAAAAAGGGAAGGAGGGAGGAAAAAGCACAATTTATCTTCAAAAAACTGGGGGAGGATGACCAAGAGGATGACCTTGCTGCTTCCTTTTGTGCGTCTTCTTCGGAGTCTGTTGCCGGCTCCCAAAGTGGACCTAGCTTTCTCATTCCATCCAGCGAAGCATCTCTCTCTCTCGTCTCTGATCTCTTGTTATGACTTCTTTTCTTCTCCTTCTCCTTCTTTTAAAAATTGCTTTCTCATTTAACAAATCCTACCTGGGTGCTTGTCTCCGATCCGCAGCATGTTGGCTATGAGACGTAGATGGTAGAGGAAGTGGCCATCTCCTGTCCAAGTCCCGATCTGACATTTGGCACATTGTACTTGCTTTGGAAAGTCTGCCATTCTGGCTTAGGAATGACATTGGTACTATCGGTATTGCTATTTTAGTGAAAGTGCGCCTTCTCCACCTTCCTCCATTTGGCTAACCTGCAGAACTCTTCCATGAGAAGCCAGGCATGCAGAATTGGTTAGAATTAGAATTGGTTAAATTGGTTCAATCGCATTACTACTTATTCAAAAGTAAATCCAAATGGGGATGTGTCCGCATTGCAAAAATAATGCAGATTGACCCTACTTTAACTGCCATGGCTCCATGCTACGCAATTCTGCAGTGTGTAGTTTTGTGAGATATTTTGCCTTCTCTGTCGGAGAGCTATGGTTCCACAAAAAACTACAAATCCCTGCATTCCATAGCCTTGAGTCAAAGTTGTGTCAAACTGCATTATTTCTGCAGTGCAGATGAAGCCTCGATTCAGGGAGACTTGCTCCACAATCCTCTGCATGCCTCCTCAAAAGTAAATCTCTTTAAAATCAGTGATACTTACGCCCAAATGAAAATGCATATAAGAGTTCACTGGTATTCCCAAATAAAGGTACATAACTTGGAGACCTTACAATACAATCCTAGGCATATTAGAACCATCTCCCACTGCCTTCTCTTTCACAATACACAATTATAGTGCTTTGGTATCACTTTAACTGCCATGGCTCCATCTTATGGAGTCCTTGGATTTCTAGTTTGGTGAAGTGCTAGAGCTCTCTGAGTAAGATTTGTAGATCCGTAGTGGCACCAGAGCTTTCTGACAGAGAAGGCTAAATGTCTCTCAAACCTACTAATCCTATCATTCCATAGCATTGACCCATGGCAGTTAAAGTGGTGTCGACCTGGATTATTTCTGCAGTGTGGACGCAGGTTAAGACACTAGGCTGCAAGGATATGCACATAGGAATGAGTGTAGGATTATATTGTTAAACTGATGGATTTTTCATAATGTTTTGGCAATATTTTCCCGACAGCATTAGGATTGACTCAAGCCAGTGCCAGTGTTGTTTTTTTAAAGGGATTATACACTGAAATACTGAGATGTATTAATGTTGAAGAGGTGAAGAAACAGAGGCCAAGATGCTGCACCAGAAGCATAGCTATGATATTGTATGCTCCGTCTCCTGATCTGATCCCTTAGCACAGCAGTTCCCAAACCTTAATCCTTGGGATGTTTTGGACTTCAGTTCCCAGCAGTCTCAGGCAACTCAGTCAATGGTCGGGGATGCTGGGCACTGAAGTCCCAAACACTTGGAAGACCAGAGTTTGGGGACCACTGCAAACCAGTCAGCCATCCTGAACACCAGAGTTATACAGTGCTGGCAAGCAGGGGACTACAAGATGACATGAGCAGCTGCCAGTGGAATAGAGTTGTAACAGTCCCTTTTTGTGCTTTTCTTATCATTGCTTACTGCAGGCATGGGGCTGGCAATGCCACCTTTCAATGCTCCACTTGCCAGCAACACAAAACTCTGTCGCTTGAGACAGCTGACTGGCTTCAAAGGTGGATTTCTGGGGCATTTGCAGTTGCTGCAATGGTGCCCCCATTTGCAAATGTGAATGCAAAGCAGTTACCAGGTCATACGTCTAGCTTGCAACATTACATAGTAGTTCCCAAGCTTTGGTCCTTCATTTGTTTTGGACTTCAGCTCCTAGAAGTCTCAGCCAACTTGGCCAACAGGAACGATGGAAGCTGAAGTCCAAATCATCTGGAGAGGAGCTGAGGTTGGGAACCACAGACTGCAGGATGCCATCCGTAATCTTCATTTTCAGCTTTTTTAAAGGAATATGGATAGGATATGCCTTAACAGAATTGTTTGGATCCTGTGCCGTACGGTTTATTTTCTGCCTCCCTCCTCTTCTCACTCCCTCGTTTTGAAAAGTGCTTTTCTTTCTATTTTTAAAAGTTGCTACAACAGCAGTAAACCAGGGAGCGAGGAAGCAAGGGATCCCGTCCTTTGATTGTACTGTTTTGTACATTTGTTGGCTTTTTCAAAAAATATATCTATCTCTGCGTTTGTGTTTTGGATATTGTCGCACATGAGACGATTGCTGCTGAGGTTCTCAGACAAATACACAATAGCGTTGGTTAGACCCTTGTGGTTTGTTGCTGTTGTTAGTCTCCTTTCTATTTGCACTTGGATACGAATGAGTGGAAGCTGTAGGAAAAGCTGTACTCTTTCAAGTGCAATTCACAGCATCAGATCTTATGTGTCTGTCTTATTTCAGTTTCGGATGGTTTAAGCCACCCCAAGAAAATGTCTCCCAGCTAGGAATGTAAATGTTTGTGATATTCATCTCAGTAGGGAGATGAATACTATTTTATATAAGGAGCACCATTTCGGTACGCCATTGTACTTAATGGCACTTGAGCAACCACAGATTTTGGTACACACAGGGAATCTGGGAACCAAACTCCAGCAGATACCAAGGGTCCATTTCTGCATCTGTACCTTGAAGTGTGTTTGGCCACATTTTATGGCTGCCCTGGCTCTCTTGTTTCATGATGGATGTGGCCACCCTAGACTGAGGAGGACCCCCTTTCTCCATCTAATGTCCCAATAGGTCTTTGCTTTTTAGCTAAAAGTAACTTCTACCAATCGAGGGAATGGCAGTCTCTTTGACCAACATATGTTCTTCGACACCCCAGAGACTTGGAGCACATCTAAGTCGGATTACAGAGCCGACCGCAGCGTCTGGAACCCCATGGAGATGCTCCTAATCTTTCCAGCTCAAAGCGGCAAGGATGCTTAATGCTCCAGTGGGCATGTGTGTGTGTGTTTTCTTACTAAATGTTCTCCTATTAGCTTAGATTTTAGCATGCGCCATGTGCCAGGCAAGTTGCAAAGATGCAGCAAAACATGTCTCGCTCAAATCATCTCCTAACAATGCCTAGAGATTGCAAAGAAGCCCAGAAAAAGGAAACTGATGTGACCAACTGAGCCAGTCTTTTTTTACTTACCGTATATACTATCGACTATAAGTTGACCTCATATACAAGTCGGGGGCAGGTTTTGGGGTCCAAATTATGGATTTTGATATGACCTGTGGATATGTTGAGGGTAAAACTTAGGGGTATGCAACAAAGGATCTAAAGGAGGAAGCAAAGGAAAACTATGCTAAAGAAGTTACAAAATTCCAGCAGCCATAACTATTTGTGCTCATACTAAAGGCTAGATGGATGAGAGAGTAGAAGGGAGTCAATGCTTCCAGGGCAGATTAAACTCTTGCCTTTCACCATATATATATATATATATATATATATATATATATGAGTTAAAATACTGTACTTACATTCACCTGTGGATAAGCTGACTCAGTTTTTCTGGGTCAATTGTTTGACTTAAATTTCTAGACGTATACGTGAGTATACACAGTAAACCTCCCTTATGTTTCAGCTTACTTAAAGGGAGCAACTATGGTAAGCTGGGGTACATGCAGCCCACCAGATGTAGATGGATTGCAGCTCCCATCTACCACAGCAAGAAGTGGGGGTTCATGGAAACACCAGTCCCCAAGTTGTCCTCCTCTAATGGCCTCCGCTTTTCTGGCCTCTGTTGCTTACATCTTTCACGCTGTGGGAAAGACTTGCCCCTCCGCCAAGAGCTCAGCCACTGCAGAATTAATTCAAGTGCAATTACAGTGTGATTGAAAAAAGAACCTTTCACTTGACCTTCTTCTGGAGCGGCACAGTTCCTGACAGAGCTACAAATCCCTCGTGCTATAATGGTTGCTGTCCTCGTTTCCCTGTGACATTAAAAGCAAAGAAGCTGTACACCATAAGACAGCCCATCGTGTTCTTGCAAACCAGGGGGCTATTTACTACACCACACTGTTAGAGCAGTGTGACACCAATCTATCTGTTCCATCCTATGGGAGCTTGGGATTTATAGTTTGGTGGGGTACTGGAGTTCTTTGCTAGAAAGCTTCATTGCACTGTAAACCAATTGCCCACAAAAGTGGCAAGGTCCCCTTCTCAGGACATCTTCACAAAAAGACAAGGCAGCGACCTGCTGGAGATGCTCTAGCAAAGTGGTTCCCAAACTTTGGTTCCTCGGGGGTTTTGGACTTCAACTCCCATAAGCCCCAGCCAGCGTAATCAACAGCTAGGAATTCTGGGAGCAGAAGTCCAAAACATTTGGAGGACCAGAGTTTGGGAATCACTGCGAGACCTTGCACACAATGAGATATCTTGGCGATGAGTCCCAAGTCTAAACAACACCCATTTCTGTTTTGTATACACCTTATAGACAAAGCCAGAAGGTAATGTTATGCAAAATTTAAAATAATTTAAGCAGCATGGTGTAGTGGTTTGAGCACTGGACTATGATCAGGGTTCGGATCTCAGCTTGGCCATGTAAACCCACTGGGTTTCCCTAAGTCACATTCGCTCAGTCTCAGAGGATTGCAATGGCAAACTTTCCATGAATAAACTTGCCAAGAAAACCCCACAACAGGTTCAGCTTAGGGTTGCCATAAATTGGAAATGACTTGAAGGCTGCCAACAACAACAACAAGAAACATGAAACAAAGGTTGTGTACATTGAACCATCAGAAAGCAAAAATGTCCTTATCTCAGCCACCCATGTTGATAAATTTGGTCTTTAGAGGATTTTGGATTTCTGGATATGGGAGACTCAACCTGTAATCCCATTTTTTGAAAACTGGGCAAGAGAAGCAAAAAAGACTGTTTGGGTTTCTTCTCCGTAGCAATCATCCTCAACTTGAATTTAATTGAGGGAGATGCTTTCCGTAATCACTAACCAGTTAATAGAAGGGAGCAAGCTACTTTAGGGATTTCAGGCCTCTGTATAGCTGTTAAATATCTCTCCCCAGACAGAGTTCAGCTCTTCCATTCTACTGAGTCGAGTCCCTGAGGCAATTTGGTTGGAAGGAGCAACAGCAAATGCTCAGGTGTCTTGGCCATGCTCCAACTTGGGTAATTATATTCAACTGACCTAAATCTGACCAACTCTTTTCATTGGGTGCTATTACGGGTGTGCTCTCTGACCTCAGTGAGCCACATGGCCATGCGCTCTTAAGCTCTGTCCCAATCTCACCTCCAAACTTACCACATTTTGGAGGTTGTGGAGATATACTTGCAAAGCTTGATTTTGGAAAGTGCAACCCATGGGTTGCACCTAGTTTTTCCATTCAAAATTCTAATTTTAAATCCTCCCCCCCCCCCCAAAAAAAAATCAGTGGTGTCACTAGGATGGTGGTGGTGCAGGGAATGTGGACTGCACTGGGTGACCCCAGAGGGGGAATGACCGGTCAGATTGACCAGATGTCCTCCCTTTCCAGGTCAAGTCTTTCATTTTGACATACTGTCCAGGATGAATTTCAAAATGCCCTTTATTTTGAGCATTTGGTCGCTTTGCACCTGGTTGGGCACTCCTCCTTCTTTGGTGCAGAAGGGGTGAGCAAGTACCCTTCAGGGCTGCTCTTTTCATGGGGCTTCCTCCATGGGGAGGATGTTTGGTTTCATGTATCAGCTCTGATCTTGCACAGGTTAGCTTATACCTCCAGTAGGCAAGAATTCATGAGCAATGGAATAGATTGCAGACGACACCAAATCAGGAGGAGTAGCTAATACTCCAGGGGACAGCATCAAAATTCAAGAAGACCTTAACGGATTGGAAAACTGGGCCAAAACTAACAAAATGAATTTCAACACGGAGAAATGTAAGGTACTCCACATAGGGTGGAAAAATGAAATTCATAGCTATAGGATGAGGGAAACCTGGCTTAAAGAGACTCCATGTGAAAGGGATCTAGGAATCCTAGTAGACCTCAAGTTGAATATGAGTCAACAGTGTGATGCGGCAGCTAAAAATGCCAATATTATTTTAGGCTGCATCAATAGAAGTATAGCCTCTAGATGAAGGGAAGTAATAGTGCCACTGTATTCTGCTCTGGTCAGGCCCCACCTGGAATATTGTGTCCAGTTCTGGGCACCAAAATTAAAAAAGGATTTTGAGAAACTGGAGTGTGTCCAAAGGAGGGTGACTAAAATGGTGAAGGGTCTGGAAACCATGCCCTAAGAGGAATGATTTAGGGCGCTGGGTATGTTTAGCCTGGAGAAGAGAAGGTTAAGAGGTGATATGAAAGCCCTGTTTAAATATTTGAAGGGATGTCATGTTGAGGAGGGAGCAAGCTTGTTTTCTGCTGCTCCAGAGACTAGGACCCGGAGCAATGGATACCAGTTCCAGGAAAAGAGATTCCACCTAAACATTAGGAGGAACTTCCTGAGAGTAAGGGCTGTTCGACAGTGGAACACACTCCTTCCTCGGAGTGTGGTGGAGACTCCTTCCTTAGAGGTCTTTAAACAGAGGCTGGATGGCCATCTGTTGGGGATGCTTTGATTGAGATTTCCTGCATGGCAGAATGGGGTTGGACTGGATGGCCCTTGTGGTCTCTTCCAACTCTATGATTCTTTGAGATGAGTCAATTATGCTTCCTACAGGTAGAATCAAAGTTGGCTCAACTGGCGTTCTCAGGAGAGGGTATGTTTCTTTCTCTGAGGTCATATTCACCCTCCTTTCTCCTGATATCCCAAAGATTTAGGGCAAATAGACTATTTCCACTATTGTTTTGCCCTCTTTGTATATTTTGTATTTTGGTGACCTGGTCAGTTTGTGTGCGTTTCATTGGGATGCCCTAAGGTTGATAGATCGATTTCTCTCTGTCTCTTCCGATCCAGAATGTGGGGGCGAGACCATTTGGACTACAGTTCCCAGCATACTCAGTGGCCACGTTGGCTAGGGTGTTCTGTAGGAACTGAAGTCCACAAAAACAATTCCCCCAAGCTTTGCAAATACCTACCTGCCTGGCCCTGCTACTGATTTTAATGAACCAGGTGTGTAGCCTTTGTGGGGGAGAACACATTAAGAACAAAAAAGAATGCTAGAAGAATGAAACATTTTCCCAATTAATCTCAGAGGTGTTTACCGTTCTTCTCACCCACCTCCCCATGACTAATTGGTTATAAGTCTCTTTCACCACCATTGTCATGGCAACTCCTCGTGCGAGAGGAGACCTATTTCTGCATAAAGTGATGGAATAACCAAAATTGGTCCAGAGGGAGAGAGGGAAAAAAGGAATGCTTCCCAAATGTGGGCTGGACAATGGGTTGGGTTCTGTGGTGGAGGCCAGTAGATGATGTGAATCCTAGGTAGGACCACCAGCTCCTATGACAGAGAATCCAGTCCTGATTTCTTGACTAGGTTTTCAGGAGCTATCCAAGGTGCTGGCCCTACTTTGGAATAAGGCCAGCACCTTGGAGAACACCTTGTATTAGGACCTGGAGTAGATGTACCATTCCATTGCCATGGGAGCCACCAGCCATGCAAGTCTTCCTCTATTTTCCTCCATATTCCCTAGCATTATTGTCTTTCCCAATGATTCATGCCTTCTCATGCTGTGCCCAAAGTTGAGTCGCCTTGGCTTTCGGAGAGATTTCAGGCTTGATCTGTTCAAAGACCCATTTGTTGGTCTTTTTGGCCATCCATGGGATCCTCAGCACTCTTCTACCAGCACCAACTCTCAAAAGAATTGATTTTCTTTTTATCTGCTTTCTTCAGGTCTCACATCTGTACGTGGTAATAAGGAATACGTTTGAACAATTCTAACTTACATATAGCTTTACTCCTTAGGATCTTCTCTAGTTCATTATTATTAGTAGTATTCATCTTATTTTATTATGTACTTGACTGTATTTTTGGATGAATTTTTCATTAAAATGCCTTGTTGCCTTGCAATATACTTCCAGAACTCTGAGCAAGAAGAAGGCTTAAAATTTTACTTTGCTATCAAGGAACCCTTGACTGAGTCTACATTTAAATTATTCCTTTCGTTTTCCCATTATGCTGAAATGAAGGGGGGGGGCTTTTTTCAACATTTGCAGCCCACTACCTAACATGTTTGCTGTCCCTTTGCCCTGCAAAAGGATAAAAGCACCCTGAGCTCTGGGATCACATTTGGTCTGCTTCTGCTCCTAGGAAAAAGGAACTTTGTTTGGAAGGCTTCATCCTAGCTCCTTATTTACAGCAAGGACAGGCTGCCAGGTAGATACATTTCTTGAAGAGGAACAGGAAATGTGGTGCTACTCAATGGGCTTCTTGGCCATGCTCAAAATGGAGCACATTTTGGAATTCTTCCTGGACTGAAAGTTGAAATGTAGGACATGTCCTGGGAAAGGAGGATGTCTGATCAATGGGGTGACACCATGAGTTATTAACTGGGTGACACCAACCAGGTGATGCCACTGCCCTTCTTAGGGCATATTTTTCAAATAAATCTTTCAACCAAATGTAGACTAGGCAACCAGATGCTGCTGAATGGCACCTTACAATTATTATCTCAATTGACTCTTCTGGTTAGGTACTGAGGAGGATTCCAATACATCAGCATCTAGACAGCTGCACTTTGTCCATTCTTGAAACAGAAGATGTCTTGTAACTCATTATTTCCTAGTCCCTGGTACTCTGGAAGAGCAAGGTTCAAATCCCCTTTAACCATGGAAGCCCATTGATTAACTTTGGTCATGTAAGAAGACAGCTCCAAGTTGGAGTTGACTTGAAGGCCACATAGCAATAAGAACAGCCACAGGCTGCGGCACTGAGCAACGCTGCATTATATCCATCTAAACTATTGTGGTTTGCATTAGTAATTCCAGGCCTTCTAAGTCGGGGCTAGTTGCAATGTGACTTCTCAGGGCTGGTTGTGCAGAAATGCTGACACTATCGGTTGGCGCTTCCTGTAGCGTAACCTTTCCGCAAGTGGAGAGGAACCAGCTGTGTGGGGTGGAGTATTTTTGTCCCTCGTCTCTCTCAACTCAGCAAAATTGAGACATCCTGCTCTCCCCTGACATTTCACAAGTTACTTTTGTGGCACAGTGGAGGCCCATTGTCTTCTGTAGCGGACGGATCACTGCCATGGGTGCCAAAGGGAGGAGAGGATTTTCAAATGACCTTGTGGCCCCATGGATGCTGGGATGGAGGCCAAGCAAAGACCATGATGTGGAAGGTCATGGCAGGAGAAGGAAGGAGAGGGAACTGGTCAAGACGCTGTTGTGGAAATCGACAGACCGGCAACTGGTCAGACAGCATGGAGGCAGGGCAGGAAACAGGCTGGTGGCACTGAGTTCGAAGGCATGGCAACTTTCCCCTCTTTGTTCCTCTTTCACACTCCAAGTACTCAAGGCCACCCAATAGTCTCTTTTGCACTATACAGTTATGGCCCTTTGCTAACCACACCGACAACCATGGCTCCGTCTTATAGAGTCTTGGGATTTTTAGTTTAGAAAAAATACCTAAAAATCTCAGCCAGAAAGATCTAACACTCCAGCAAACTACAAATCCCTAGATTCCATAGGCAGCATGCATGGAAGTTAAAGTGGAATCAAAGAGACGTAGCTGTGTACAGCGGGTCTTTCACATTCATTGGGGTTGGGGATGCAGGACCCCCATGAAAGTGGAAAAAACACTAATAAATAACCTCTCGCTTTGAATTTAATCTGAAAGAAAACCTCTCTAGGAATCTCTAGGTCTTTCAGCACAATGCTATGATCAACCTCCACTGAAGGCTGGCCATAGAATTGTGCTGGAGGACCTACAAATGCTTAGAGAAGGGTTCCCTCTAGAAATTTCTAGGTCTTCCAGCGCAACTCTTTGATTAAGATCTGCTGGAGGTTGACCATAGAATTGTGCTGGAGGACCTACAAATGACTGTAGTGTGAAAGGGACCAATGAGGCGGACGAGGGCTGGCTGAATGCTGGCATTGACAGATCTTTGGTCCTATCCAGCAGGGCTCTTCCTTTATGCTTAGCAGCCATTCCTGGGTCCTCTTTTTGCTCAGTTGAGGGTCATAAAATATTGACAGCAAATGGCAAGTCACAGACTTGCAGCTGGACCTTTAAAGGCCTTCCTGCATGTTATGTCCAGTGAAGCGGAAAAAGCTCGTCCCACTAAACCATCCAATAAATAGCAAAACAGGAGCAACGTTCTCAATAAATAATGAGCTGAGCTAGCAGGAATCTGAATATAAATTGGATGGCAAAGGATGGCCATAAATCAGGAATGTTCCAAATGGGAGGTTTCCTTGGGTTGTAAATCTCCTATCTTGTGAAACAGAGGAAAAGAGAGAATTGGTTTGATGGGGGAGACCTAAGCGGATGCTTTAATGAGGACATAGGAAAATATACTTTTTAATGTCTATTCAAGGACGACAATAAAACATAACCAAAACTAAAAATGCAGCACGGAGCTCTAATAATATCACAAGGAGTCATCCAGATGGAGCCAACCCCAGTTTTCCATGCGTGCTTAAAGTGATTTCCCCATTTTGTGTTCAAAATCCCCAATGGAAAGAATAAATGAAACCGCATCTTGCAAAATCCGAGTTTGGGCGCTGTGCTTATCTGGATTGTTAGGCTTCTCCAAGATCCGAATACCTACTCCTTGTGTTATCATCTATATTGCAGGAGAGAAAAACGTCTATCTCTGAGTATCTCTTTGCCTGGTCTTAGAGGATAACAAATCAAGGGAGGGGAATCAATATGATCAAACCTTCAGTTCCTGCTGTGAGAATCAATAATCCCACATTTGCACATGGAGGAATTGTGAACAATGCACAATTAAGACAGGTCTCTTTTCATCAATTGTCAGATTGTCACCTTGTAGGATGTTCTCTTTTGATCATTATTAGAATACTAATACTACTACTAATAATAATAATAATCAAACCTTCAGTTCCTGCTGTGAGAATCAATAATCACGCATTTACACATGGAGGGATTGTATTAAGAGAATGGTTGGCTAGTGCAAGATTTTGCAGCGGTGTGACTCTATGGTCAGCAACCACAGCATCTCTTTTTGTCTCTGTGCGATGCCCTCCATCCTTGTGCATATAGTCAGTGCTTCTTTCCTCCAGATTTTCCCATTAAGTTGCACACAAACCTATCTGAGCCAGCTTGGATTCTTCGTTGCAACACCATCTTGCTAAAATCCAACCCTCCACTCGGTTTCCACCTTCTCTGCACAAGGAGACATAAACTGCAGCATGGTCACTACTTTTGTTTCCAGATGCTGACGATGCATGTTTTAATCATGACA
>NC_056529.1:18878476-18901277 GCF_019175285.1 Sceloporus undulatus | reverse complement strand
ATATATATATATATATATATATATATATATGGGGGGACGTGCCAATGCTACACATACACACATATAAGGGACACTCCATATGTACACATATATGTACACACACATATATAGGGGACACCCCAATATTGTGCGCATGCGCATATATATATATATATATATATATATGGGGGACACCCCCTTCCCCTCCCCTTCAAGGCTGTCCCGCCGCTCATTCCCTTCCAGCGTTCCCATTGGCTGCTGCGGCGAAAGTGGGCGGTGCTCCAAAAAGCCAACCCTCTTCTTGAGCAGTGCCTCTTTCTACCATAGAGAGGAATAAAAAATTGCTAGAGAGTCGCACTTCCTCCTCTCGGGGCAAACCATAGAGATTGGAAAGGAGTCCTAAAGCGGCGACCGGGAAAGCGTTTCAGTACGGAGGCGGCAGTGACGTCACATCCACAGCCCGCCTCCTAAGGGAAAACGAGTTTTCTATTGGTTGAGCGCCGTGTCTGTCATGATGCCGAAGGAGGCGGTGGCAGAGAAGGAGAAGGCGGCCCGAAGGCGGAGGGCGGCGCGGGCGCTGCTGCGGGGAAAGGATGAGTCGGTCCTAAGGGAAGGCGGCCGCCGAGGGAGCTTCCACCGCTCAGCAGAACAGCCGCCGCCGAAGCTGGGGCTCAACTAGAAGTATGAACAGAAGAGGGCGGGGCTTATGTAAACAATGGGCGGGTTTGTGCAAATTGTGGGCGGGGTTAGTGTGAATATTAATGAGGGCCTCATTAATAATTTATTAGACGAGCCTTTCCTGGGTTTTTCTTGGGAAGATTTCTTCAGAGGAAGCCATTTCAATGATATAATTAAGTTAATGTTACATTATGATGATGAAGAACAAACGTTATAAAGAGTGAAGGAAACGGAGATAGACATGCCATCTGAAGCCTTTTTTTTAGGGGGGGAGGGAGAAATATATATACACATATATACACACACACAAGACACCCCAGTGCTGCAATATATATAGATAGATAGATAGAGCGAGAGAGAGAGATGAGGGGACACCCCATATATATATAGGGGACACCCCTGTGCTGCATATATATATATAGAGAGAGAGAGAGGGGAGGAGGTCAGCTCATATATATAGGGGACATCCCAATGCTGTGTGTGTATATGTATATATATATATATATATAGAGAGAGAGAGAGAGAGAGAGAGAAAGGGGACACCCCATGTATATGTAAGGGACACACCGATGCTTCATATAGAGAGAGGGGGGAGGACACCCCATATATATATATGGGACACCTCAGTGCTGCAAAAATTTCTTTCTTCGTGATAAATTTACTCCTCATAAATGCATTTAACCTGGCTTTCAAATAATCCTTGTAGACAATATTAGCTGCTAATAGGTGTACATATAGTATACACATGCATACATACATACGTGTATATGCACCCCCATTAGCAGCTAATATTACCTACAGTGATTATTTGAAAGCTAAGTTGAATGCATTTACGATGAAGAATCGATGTTACAATAACGATTTAATCAGAATTACAAATTCTACCTCCAATGGAAAAGAAATGGCAGGATGGGGATATCCCTCCCTCCCCCCTAAAAATGTCTGCATCCTGAACAGCTTATAATTCTTACAGTTATCTCTTATGGATATTTTAAACAAGGAAACATGTGCGCTTTCTCCTTCTTCCGGGCGCTTTAAGGCCGTATCCTTGCCTTGATCCGAAACAGCAGCCGCTCAGTCGGCTAGATTACAGTAAACAGGAGAAAGAGGAATGTTCGTTGTATGTAATGACAAAGATGTGTGCGTTTGTTGTCGCTGCTCACACGCCTGTGTTTCTCTTCCTCCTTTGTGTTCTCCGACAGGTTTTAGGTAGCGGCACTTTTGTGAATAATTCATGCTTGTTGGGCTTTGATCGTTAATTTGTATTTCTGTCGCTGGGGCTTGTTTAGCGAAAAAGCACTCATGTTGCACACGTTGTTTAAAAAGTACTCTCATGTACACTCTGGGTCTTGACGGAAGAGAGGAACGGGCGACGATGCTGTCTTCGCCCAACATTTCAATAGTCCAAGAAAATGAGAGAGAGAGAGAGAGAGAGAGAGAGATTGCAATGTATGCGTTTCCCCATCTGCAATTTCGAAATGGAGATTGACAATGGTGAAATGCAAGCAGTCCTTTTGTTAGCACCAGAAATGCCTTTTAAATCAATGGAGATAGAGTTCCATAGCCTTGTATACCTACCTAAACAACCTCACAGTGTCATTAGCATTGTCACTTTATCTCCTCTTGGCTTTTGTGCATTTTGGGCCCAAACAGACAGGCCAAAATAAAGCTGTTTTGGGTCACTTTGGAGGTATGCTGTTTAAAGGACTTGGAGGTCTCTCATTCATGGCTCTCCATAAGTCAAAGTCAACTTGAAGGCAGCTAACAACAACAACAACAAATATTTGCCTCTCCTCCTCTCCCTGACACACCGCTGGAAAGCCCTCTCCTCCCTGCAGAAGTTGATGTTGAATTCAGCCCTCAAGCGTAAAGAGGTTCCACATCCTCAGTCTAAACACATATCCATACACATATTGGGAGGACTCCTTGGGATACTTTTCCATAGCCTTCCCCCAACCTGATGCCCTCCAGATGCATTGTACTTAACATCTCCCATCATCCTCAGACATTGTGGCTGTTGGGAGTTGTGGTCCAGCACATCTTGTTTGACTCACACGTATTCCCTGTATCACCGACCCAGTTCTGGCAAAGTTACATCTGGGCCACAAAATGGCTGAAGAGGATGCTGCTGGCATCCCAAGTCCATGACCAACTGGGGTCACTTGACATCATTGCGATAGATTTCAGCATAACAGCTGAGCGTTATTAACTCTGCCCATGCCAAAGCAATCATTCAACTGTATCGGTTTTTCCATCCCTCTGGTGCTGTCGAGAGGGTGGTGTCTGGTAAAAAGCATTGTAAAGCTGGTTTGTGTTTTTTTTTCCAGGCTTAGTTTTAGACATCTCATCCTCTTGATAGTTCAGTCTGTGGCTTTGTGGAGAGCATCTTCCTTTCCTGGTACTGACCTTTCCAAGCCTTACTGCTCTGTTCATGCTGGTCTCATTTTTCTTCCCTTTCATTTTACTCATAGGATTCCACCATCTACTGGAAAAGATGGGCAACGTGGAAAGCAACAGCTCCTACCAGAAGCACCTCTTGAGGTTTCTTCCCGACGAACAAGCGGACATTGATGCTGTCTTTGGCTCCTTGTGTGGGGTGGACGATGCCGTTGCCGCAAAGACAGGAAAAGCAGCCAAGAGGGGACTGTCCCTGGCGACGCTTAAGGCAAGAGAAACAAACTATTAGGTTGTTAGCTGTGGTTTTTATCTCTCCTTTCCTCTAGAGAGCTCAAGGCAGTGTCCATGGGCTTGTCTTCACAGGTGAAAACCCCTGAACTCACCCCGAATCCAGTAATGTCTGTCTCTGGGGAAATACTGCAGGTTTTCTATGTTTATCTGATTTTGCTTTGGTGGCTTTGGTCTGTGGACAGCTGGATAGTCCAACACTCAAACCATTACACTATGCAGACTCTGTTAAACCTCTCCCTTCCCATGCTAGGGTCCCAATATGGATTGTGCCACCGGTTACTTTTAGAGTAACAGTGGCCTGTTACAGACTGCCAAAATAAAGCTGCTTTGGGTCTCATTGGAGGTATGCTATTTAAATGATGCATGGGTCCTAAGAGTCCGGAGGTCGCCCCAAAGCCACACTCCATTCCTAAGCACTGGAGTGCAGCTTTGGTGCAGCTTCCGGATTCTGAAGATGCATGCATCATTTAAACAGCATACCTCCAAAGAGACCCAAAGCAGCTTTATTTTGGCAGTCTGGAACAGGCCTATAATAGTAATAATAATATTTATTTCTTACCCACTTCTCCCCATGGATCGAGGTGAGGGACAACAACAATTGACAAATAAACAACATCAGTTAAAAAAAACATGTCTGTTTAAAAGGATACATAAGATGTGCTCATATTAAAACAATCCAAATCTAAAATTCATAATTTAAACTTCACAATTTAAATATCATCTGGATAAACCTGCTGGAAGTAGGAGTAGGAGCAAACAGCTAGAGGTGAGCAGGTCCTTGCTTTGCACTTGCTATCTTGGTGGGTGCATGGGGAAGGGTAGTAATGACATGCTTTCCAGTTTTCTGCCTTTGATGACTGAATTTGGTTGTTGTCTTTCATCCCTTTGCCAGGCCCATGTCAAGGATGCTCTGCCCGAATCAATGGTTGTTAGGCTGTATGATGGGATGAAGAGCATCCAGCTGACTGAGAAATCACCTGTGCCCAATGCCCCAGTGGGGAAGGAGCAGTTCGTTGTCTTTATGTCCTTGCTTTTGAAAGGCAATGCTGAAGAAAAAAGGGGCATCATCATGAAAATGATATCGAAGACTGGAGGGTCTGTGAAGGGAAGCCAAATCCTTGAGGTAAGGAGAAAAATCCCTTTCATTCGGGTGGCAGAGAGGGAGATGAACTGGAATAATAGATGTGTGTGTGTGTGTGTGTGTGTGTGTGTTTGAGAAACCTTTGAAAAGAATTTGCAGTAAAGGATGATGTTTGGCATCTTTTGGTGCCATGCTGCGAGTCACTGTCTCTTCATAGACACTCATTTCTGACCTTGTTAGGAGCTCTGTTTCTTTTTTTCTGTATCTGGCATTCTAAAATTCTAAAACCCAAACAAACCCAACAACATTTATTCTGTTGAAGTTTTCAGAGGACCTGGTTGGCTCTGTAGTTCATGTCCTGAGCCATAGGAAGGAGCTGAAGGGTTGGAATCTGAAGAACATGCAAAATTCCTCCGCTGGAGTGAAAGCTTTGGCTTCCCAGCTTATCTCTGGACTGAAATCAGCAGGTGAGTCAGAGAAAGTTCATGTTTGTTTTGGGTTTTAGTTGCAAGCTATAGCTAAAATTAAAATATGAAAGCAACAGTTAAAGCGGCACAAGTCAGATTTCCAGCATATTTTTCTCCCCCTTCCTGAGTGTTCTTCTAGGTTTGTTCCAGGTGGCAGGAGAAAATCTGGGTTTCATTAAAAGGCAAACAAGGGGAAGTTAAAAAATAAAAGTTTAGAGGTCCTGCACGGTCCTAGCAGAGTGTAAAGCCCTGCCATGTATAGTTCCACTTCTCTCCCTTCTCTCTTCTTCTGCAGTGATAAAAAAGGACATACACAGCCACACTTTGCAATTACAGTGCACCCTTTTTTTACACGGAAGATCTGTTCCGGACCCACATGCATAACAAAACCCACGTATGCTCGAGCCCCATTGAAAGTAATAGGTCTTGTGCTTGTGGCGGCGGTGAGTGCGCACCATGGGCACATGGCCCCATTCATCTAAATGGGATGTGCCACCCCTTGCGCCCTGCACGCTCCTGCGCGGCTTTCAACATATGCTAAAAGCCGTGTATAGTGCATCCGCGTATGACGCGGGCGCACTGTACACCTGAGTATGTCACCACCAGGATTCTGACTTTTGAGTATATTTGCCAGAAATCTGGAATCATTTTGAATTATAGAGAGGGAAAACTGGGAGAAGTGAGGCACATCCATCAAACCAGATGTAAAGGAGAGACTGATCTCAGGATGTATAAAAATGGTCTTATTCCACAAATTGGAGCTCGCCAATTCTTTTTAGCCAGGAAATAATCATATGGCTTTCTTCAGGGGCTATTAAAGCAGGGGGAGAACATGCTTTAATAATTGGAGGAAGGGAACATGCCTTAATAATCAAAGGTAAGGCATGAAGCAAAGAATTTCCAAATATGTATGTGCACATGTGTCGCATCAGCATGCATAAAATAACATTATTAACAATATATGAAACCCAATTAAATTATGTGTTCAGAACTCTATATACAATTAGAAAGTAGTCTCAAAATCAACCTGCAGGGATTTAAAAAAAAAAGATGTAGGACATTGTACTCTTAAAGCTTTTTCTTTCTTCTGCGTATATCAATGCTGTTTCCAATCATAACACCTTGGCTGTGAATAGGCAGCCCAGGGAGCCCTGGTGGCGCATGGTTAAATGCCTGTACTGCAGCCTTTTACTCAAAACCACAAGGTTGCGAGTTCAAGACCAGCAAAAGGCCCAAGCTCAACTCAGGCTTGCACCCTTCCGAGGAGGGAGCTAAAATGAGTACCCAGACTGTTGGGGGCAAATTAGCTTATTTGCTAATTAGCTTACTTTGCTGTTCACCGCTATGATCTTGGAATAGCGGTATATAAATAAACAAATTAACTCTGTATTATTATTATTATTATTATTATTATTATTATTATATGAAAACTTGAATTTTAAAGCAATAGGGTAAATGTCCAGAAGAGCCAGTGTGATGTGATGGTTTGAGTGTTGGACTACACTCTGGAGATCAGCATTCGATTCCCCGCTCAGCCATGAAACCCACTGGCTGACCTTGGGCAAGTCATATGCTCTCAGCCTCAGGGCGAGGCTATGATAAACCTCCTGTGATTAAATCGTACCACGAAAACCCCATGATTGGTTCGCCTATGGTCGCCATAAGTTGGAAACGATTGGAAGGTGCACAGCAACAACAACAAGCCTATACAGACAGGCCAAAATAAAGCTGCTTCAGGTCACTTTGGAGGTATGCTGTTTAAATGATGCATGAGCCCTAAGAGGCCAGAAGCCGCGCCAAAGCCACAGTCCAGTCCTAAGGACTGGAGCACAGCTTTGGCGCAGCTTCTGGCCCATAAGATGTGTGTGTCATTTAAACAGCCTACCTCCAAAGAGACCCGAAGCAGCTTTATTTTGGCCTGTCTCTTTGGGCCCAGTATGTCCTTTCTTCTTGTGATATGGCCAAAGTATGACAGTCTCTGTTTAGTCATCTTGGCTTCTAGGAAAAGAACCACATGATTTTCTTTTCAGTTTATCTCTTCCTTATAGTTAATATGTATTGTTCTCCTTCCCCTGCCTTTTAAGAGCTCTTGGAGAAAGCCATACAAATATTTCCTGGCCAAAATTATGGGGTTAATTTGTGGAGGGGAAAAAAAAGTTTTTTAAAGCATGGCCTTAGACTCATCTGTTTTTCCTTTATATTATGAATTGGAGAATATCCTGTGAGTTCCAACTTGGGTGCCTCCCTTGCTGCTTTTTCTCAGTTAATGAAAATGTTCCAGCAGACGTGGTCATGCCAGGCAGATGAAGCTGTAAACCCTGTTTTTAATCCCTGAGTCTATTTCTGTTGTTTTGTTTTTATGTTCTTGCTTTATTGTGGACTTTGTGTTTTCATTGTCATACACCAAAACATCCAATGCATTAGCAGAGGGGATGTAAATCTCTAAATAAATATTTATGCCTTATTCTTCTGCTCCAGTCCCTAAACAGCTTGCAATATAAATCCATGCAAAAGTACAATTTAATTAGGGATTGCCTGATATTTGTCATGGGAGGGAATCTGTTTTGGCTGGGTTGCACTTGGCAATCAATTCAAGTTCCTGGCTCTTCCTTCTGGAGAGAGGAGGCAAAAGGACGAGTAAGCAGACTTAAGGGCTGGATGAAGATGAAGATTTGGGCAGTTGAATTAGCCACTAACAAAGTCTCCTAGAATTCAACAGTACTTTAATTTGTACAATGTCTTCATGAACATTTTAGCTTCTCAGGCTTCTTACTCGAGGCTTTTTCAGGTCCAACATTCTATATAGTCATACCAAATTCTGAACGAGACTGAATCCAGTGCACAACACAAACTTGTTTGTTTTTGTCTGTTGTTTTCTGTGTAAGTGCCACATGTAATTGCTGGAGAGGATAGTGTCAGCGGACGTGTCTACCACCCCTTGGCTTTGAAGGAGTTCTAATCCAACACTCAAAGCACCTCACAACATTGGTTCTATGAACAAGAAACAACTATGAATAGTTTTTGTGGGGGTTTGGGGCTATGTGGTCATGTTCTGGAAGAGTTTATTCCTGACGTTTTGCTTGCATCTGTGGTTGGAATCTTGGAGGTGGGTGGGGTATATATACTGTGTGACCCTTGGTTAGGTGGAACTGTCATATTTTACAACAACCCCCATGAAAAGAGACCATGTGCTTCAGGTAGGCCTCATGTAACTGATTTTTTCTGCCTCAGATGGGAAGAGAATTGAGGGAGCTCAGGCGCTGGATGCCACCTACGATGAGTGTAGCATTGAGGACTGGGTCTTCCAGGTGCCGCAAGTCTCCGTTTTCCTCAGCGTCATCGTCCAGCAAGGGCTGCTGACCTTGCATTCCCTCCCAGATCAAGGCAGGGATGCTCTCCAATTGCTCCCGGAGTGCAAAGGCATTAAAGGAAACCGTTTTGTCAGCCTCCTGGACATCCCTTCCATCACATACATCAACTCCCACCTGCCTTCTGAACTCCAGCACGAGTGGAAGCTGCTCTTTGCCTCTCGTCTTCATGGGGAGAGCTTTACGCAGCTGTGTGGGCACATTGTGAACAAGGGCCCCTGTATCCTGGTCTTGCGAGATGCTGATGGCTACATATTTGGTGGGTTTTCTTCGTGCTCCTGGGAAGTGAAGCCTCAGTTTCAAGGTGAAGATTCCTGTTTCCTTCACCCTTCTTTGCTTGTTGATGTCGGGTCTTGTGTTTTATGGAGATTGCAATTACAGCCAGCTCTCTGTATCCATGGATTCTTTATCCAGAGATTCAAACATCCATGGCTTGAAAATATTTTTTAAAAGTATAAATTCCAAATAGCAAAACTTGCTTTTGCCAATTTATATAAGGGACACCATTTTACGATGCCAATGTATGTATTGGGACTTGAGCATCCATAGATTTTGGTATCCACAGGGGGTCCTGGAACCAAACCCTAGCAGATACCAAAGGCCCACTGTATTTTTCACCCCCAGAAGCCAGAAAAAAATACTGTTTGGATTGTAGTTCCTGGAATCACCCAAAATAGCCTGTGAATGCTAGATGCTGTACTTTGAAAGAATAATTTCCCATGTGCACAGAGTTCTGTACACTTTCTAGTTTGGTTTTGTATTTTCACCAATTCTCTATTCAGCCCACATTTTGTGCCAAGAACATCTGCTAGTCTGCAAGTCGTATAAATCGGGCTGAGTAGCTCAGTGCAACTCATTTGCACCACCCCAAATTAACTTATTCTGTAATCATCCCCCGGGTATTGGAAGTTTTATTCTGCCAATTCTGCAACCTTTACTATGAAACATGGAGCATAATAATTTTAAAAATGTGATCACTATATAGATGATGTCTATTCTTGCCCAGGAGGTGGCAGCCTTGATTCTACATTTGATTCTGTTGAGTCAAAGACATCACAACTCTAAGGCCCTTAGTAATTTTACACAAACGTGTATAGGGTAGAGGAATGTATAGAGGGATGGAAAGAGAGAGAAAGTGTTCACCCAGTGATCTCAACTTCCCAGAGATATATGAGTGTGTGTATATACACAAAGAAAAACACACAAAAACCCCATGGGTTGTAGGACAGCTTAGCAAAGTGACTATTTTGGAGCACAACTCCCAGGAAGACAGAAACCAAAATCCATCAGTGACCATGACATGGTTGCAATGAGTCATTCTTCTTATGGTTCTTTTCCCAATTAATCTCTCTAGGGCTGCATCCACACTGCAGAAATAATCTAGTTTGACACTGCTCAAACTGCCATGGTTCAGTGCTGTGGAATTATAGAGTTTTCTGGCAGAGAAGGCTAAATGCCTTGCAAGACTAAAGTTCCCAGAAATCCATAGCATTGAACCGTGGAAGTTAAACTGGTGTCAAACTGGATCATTTCTACAGCGTGGATGCAGCCTAGAAGACAATCCCAGTTACTTGTCTTCCATGGTTTCCTTTTCTTTGGAATCTGACTCTTTGTACCACTGTTGTTTACAGGCAACAACGCATGCTTTTTGTTTTCCATTTCTCCTGCACTCGGGGTGTTCACCTACACGGGCTACAATGACCACTACATGTATTTGAATCATGGGCAGCAGACAATGCCAAATGGACTTGTGAGTATGAAGTTGTTCCCTGATATCATAATGTGACAGTGACAGGGCCAGTTATAGTTTGCAGTAGTCTTTTAGTTTGATGGACTTGTTAGGGTGATGACAGTGCAGGTGACACTCTTGGCTTTTGGTTGGGTTGTCACTGAGTGTGGTCTTCTGTCCCTTTCCAGTGCTGATATGTTTAGTCAGTGGACCACAGTGGCTGAAGGGGCGTCATTTGCTTCCTTGCATTTGGTGAACTTTTCTTTTCCTTCCAAGGGTATGGGCGGACAACATGAATACTTCGGCCTCTGGGTAGACGGTAACTATGGGAAGGGCCACAGCAAAGCCAAGCCAAAGTGCACCACGTACAACAGCCCTCAACTCTCAGCCAAGGAGAACTTCACGCTGGATGCCATGGAGGTGTGGGCAGTGGGAGGCCTCCCAGAAAATGCTACCGTAAGTGACTGATTTTGTTGCTACTCTGGCAGAACTAACCTTTTTTCATGCACTCAAACTAGCACATGAAATTCATGCATCAGAGGAGCGCTCAGTGTGAAAATTTTCTTCAGAGATACTGCAAGGCAGATGTCTGTGTCTTACCATGGGCCAGGATAGTCACCAGAAGCAGGGTCTTCTCTTTGGTGGCACCTAATTGTTTGTGTCAGCAGAAACTTCCAAGATGGCTAAAAAAGTCAGCTTGAGAACAACATTAATACAGTATGACTCCTGTATCTGGGAGGGATACATTCCCAGATTTACGAGGGAAACACAGATCTCTGGCTAATAGCAAACTATTGAAATGAATGGCTTCCAGCAGAAGTTGAACATAGAGTCATGATGGAGGACCTAGCGATTCCTAGAGAGAACACCTCTCTAGGTATTTCTAGTGTGACTCTGTGGTCAACTTCTACCAGAAACATACTATAGAATCGCGCTGGAGGACCTAGAAAATGCCTAGAGAGAACATAGTTTTTCGGATATAAGTAAGTGAAACTGTTGGTACCAGTTCCATGGATACGGAGGTTGTACTGTAATCACAGTACAACAATCCCAATGGCATGGCAGTTCAGAATGAAGTAGCGGATGACATGAGAAATAAAACTGTCTACTAATAGTGGTGGCTTAGTGGTTAAGACGCCAGTTCTGATGATCAGAAGATCAGAAGGTTAGCAGTTCGAGGCCGGAGTGCTGCATGATGGGGTGAGCTCCTGTCACTAGTCCCAGCTTCTGCCAACCTAGCAGTTCGAAAGCATGCAAATGCAAGTAGATAAATGGGTGCCACATCTCAGTGGGAAGGTAACAGCGTTCAGTGTAGTCATGCTGGCCACCTGAGCACTCCTTGGACAATGCTGGCTCTTTGGCTTAGAAACGGAGATGAGCACCACCCCCTACAGTTGGTTATGACTAGACAGTATATCAAGGGACTACCTTTACCTTTTAATACTTCAGGAGAAAATACCTCTTTTCACTTGGTGCTAAAAAATAATAAAGTAATACCAGCAAAGTGTCTTTGGGAAGAGTTTTTAACAATCCATCACCAAGCAGGCTCTAAAGAAGGAGGGAGGGAAACCAAGTGCAATAGGGGCCAAATTTTGTCCTGCTCACCTACACTGGGTTGTATGGCCACATGAGGGGTGGTGTTGAAACTAATCTACTGCTCCTGGAAGCCTGCATGAGAAGTGAGAGTTTTCTCATTGCTCTCATTTGGGTGCATGTGCAGGAGATTGGGGGTAGATTGGGGATTTGGGGAAGGGCACACGAAGGGACTGGAAGAGTTGCATGAGCCCTGCAAGCTGTAGTTTCCCTCCTCCTTCTCTATGTTCTGAAACTCCTTCTCTAGTTTTGTTTGCTTGGTGTTGCGATAGTTATCTTTGGGGCACCAGGCTAAATCTCTCCCATTTGCTTAAGCCTTTTATGGAGCCATTAATTTTGGTTGAGTCTTAGATGAGCTTTTGTGGTGTGTTTTATAAATTGACTAGGCTTTTAAATTTGTTTGTATTCCATTCTGTTCTTAATCTTCTGTGTCATCTGCCCTGATGACCTGGATGACTGTAAATGTTACTCTTTCAAGTCAATAACATAAGTATTTTAAAGTCACTTATGCCCACCCCCAGAACACACACACTTCCTTTCTCCAACTCCTCGTTCCTGTCCCTTAATGCAATCCAGCTGTGACAGTAGCAGTCATTTTCTTTCTGGAAATAAAAAAGGGCCGCATGTGCTAGAAGAAAACAAGAGAGATGGCAAGTGAGAGAGATGTAAAACTCCAGTTGTTAGTTCAGAAGGAGCTAATTCTGTCTTGCTCAGAATGCAACATTTTCTGTCAAAGGAATTCCTCTTCCTTTTTAAGTCTCTGCACTGCAGGAACAGCGATAGCAATCAGCAACATGTAGACAGCATTTACATTGGAGAAATAATCCAGTTTGACACCATTTTAATTGCTCAGTGCTATGGAATTCTGGGATGTGTAGTTTAATGAGATAATTAGCCTTCTCTGTTGGAGAACTCTGGCGGCGCAACAAAATGCAGATCCCAGGATCCCATAGGATGGAGCCATGACAGTTAAAATGGTGTCAAATCGCATTAATTCTGCTATCGAGCAGCAACTGCAGACCATTTAAAAATGCATATAATTTTTAAATCCCTTGTTTTATTCCTAAAGTCTCTTATTTTTTTAGTGAGGAAGGCGGGTTGCTTTTTTACCTGACAAAAAAAAGTCTGGGTGTCTTCTTGATTTCTTCTCTCCCCTCTGCCCAACGGTGCACTAAGGATGCGGCTTAAGAAAATATTAGCGATCAAAGATTATATTGTGACGCAGGCCTGCTTCTCCATCCCTTTCAGGCAGCCTTGTAGCCTGATCCAACTTGTTAGACTGGACTGGTGAAGCAGGTTGTCATGTCTGTGTGTTGTATGTGTGCCTGCATCGGTGCCCACCCTGTAAAACCTGTTCTGCTGTTTGCAGAGTGACAAGGGGTAGACCAGAAGCCACGTGATCTCCTTGGAACAGCCTTGACAAGCTGAAGAAAGAGTTCCAGGACAGGTTGACCGTGACATGCCTCCATGATTGACTTTCTGGCCCCTTTCCCTCCTCCAACTTGTCTTTTGGGTTTTGTTTCAGGGCAAAGGGCAGAAGAGCATCCTGGATGCAGACCCCGAGGCTCAAGCCTTGCTGGAGATGATTGGAAAGAGCCGTCAGAGTGATGGATTGCGGGCACCGGATGAAGATGGAGACAGTAACAACTCAGAATAAAGCTTGGAAGCTTTTGCCTGAGCACAGAGTGAAGAGTTTCCTGCAGCGGGTGGGGGACTCTTTGAGCCCTATATTACCAACTTGTGACAACTACCGTATAGACTTGACTATAAGTTGACCCCACATATAAGTCGAGTGCAGGTTTGGGGGCCAAAATTAGAGATTTTGATATGACCCATGGATAAGTCAAGGGTAAACTGAGCAACATGTGACAAAGGATGTAAAGAATGAAGCAAAGGAATCATAGAATTGGAAGAGACCGCAAGGGCCATCCAGTCCAACCCCATTCTGCCATGCAGGAACTCTCAATCAAAGCATCCCTGACAGATGGCCATCCAGCCTCTGTTTAAAGACCTCTAAGGAAGGAGACTCCACTACACTCCAAGGGAGTGTGTTCCACTGTCAAAAACGATGCTAAAGATCTTTAAAATTTTTGATAGGCGTTACTTTTTGCACTCACCCTAAAGGCTGGACGGAGGGAATAGTAGAGAGGGTTGATGCTTCTTTTAGGTGCTTTGAGAAGAGATTAAGCTCTCACCTTTCACTAGGGCATGGTTTCCTTTTTGATAAGAGTTAAAGTACAGTACTTGCATTGACCCCTGGATAAGTTGACCCAGGTTTTTTGAGTCAGTTTTTTGATTAAGATTTCTAGACTTATGCATGAGTATATATATACAGTAGCTTGTATAACGGTCCAAATGTTTTCCTGGAATAGGAGGTTGCTTGGTTGGAAGACATACTCCATGAACATTGGGGTATATCATCAGAGATGGTGGAATGAAGTAGGATGAATGCATGATTTTGATAGCTGGTTTAATTTGAAGGTAGCCTCTTCCGACATTGCCCTGTATATGTTTTGGAGTGTCATTCCCTTCAGCTCCAGATAATATGGCCAATGCTGAGGGATCATGGGAGTTTTGGATGGGATGGAGCTTGCTTTCACGACTCAGAAGGGTCTTTGCAAACTGTCTTCCATAATAAGACAAGCCAAAGCCATTTCCTTCAGACCCCCAATGGCTTAGGAACCAGAGCACTGTACAGTGGTATTCATAATGGCACATAGTGGCTCCTCATTTCAATGATTTCTGCTTTTTGACAGTGCTCTGCTCCCTAAATCCCTGTATTCCCTTTGAAAGCGTACAGAATAAATACAGAGAACAAAAAACAGTGGGTGGAAATGGGTCCGTCGGCTTGTCCACAGATTCTGAGGGACCATTCTGGCACAACTTCCTTAGCAGCTAAGTTGAGAAGCCAATTTACTTCTGATCTTCAATGACTAGTATGCCTTTTATGTGCAACATTGCCTTGGTGACACGTTTAAAACCTGTAGCCATTGAAGGAAATAGTTTGTACTGCAGCCTTCTTTTATTTCTTTATTAAGATATTCCCAAGCCACTCTTCATTGTAAACATCCCAAAGCAGTTTTCAGTGTTGCAGTGTTCATGGCAGTGAATCAACCTAATAGCTTGAGTAATGTAATGGTTGGAAAGTCGGACTAGAGTTCTGGAATTCTAGGGTTTGAATTTCCAGTCAGCTGTGGAGGCCCACTGGGTAACTTTGGGCATGCTACACTCTCTCAGCCTTAGAAGAAGGCAACGACAAACCTCATCTGAATAAATTTTGCCAAGAAAACCTTGCGATAGGATTGCAAGTTGGCGTCAAAGACACAATGAGCTGTGCCTGTTTGAAACCAGAAAAATAACGGGACATCTGGGCGCTTTCAGGTTTGATCCCTCTCTTTTGGAAAGTGGTGTGGCGCATGGTGGGTCGTAGGGTAGAAATGGGGCTCTGATCCCTTGGAACCTGCCCGTTTTTAAAGTAACCATCAGTCTAGAGAAGTAAAACCTATCACTGTTGGTTTGTTTAGCAGTTGTTAACCTGTTTGTCAGGCATCTGTGATTTTGGTTGCTCTCCTCCTGAAGTCTTCCAATGGAAAAAACAAATGATTAGCAATTGAGATCCTCTTCATGAGGTGCTACCAATGAGCTACAATCAGAGATGGAGAACATGGTGAGATGTCTTCCCAGAGAGCATGGTTAAAAATATTTTCAAGAACATTTTCCAACAATTTTTGTGGTGTCCTGGAGAGGCCTGGGCCCCTCACAAATGGCCCTGGGGCTGCATTTCCCTTGGCATAAAGTGTGGCAATGGCAGAGCCTGAAAAAGGTGTGTGTGTGCATGTTTGGACTACAATCGTTGCCACAACAGTTCTTTCTTTCTTTCTTTCTCTTTTGTATCCCTTTGATTGTTTTATAGCAATGTGTGTCAGATCACATACAGCCAAACAACAATAAAGAGAAATGCCTCGGGCTCTTTCTCGAGCTCCTGTACCTAGTAATTTTCTTTTTTCAATTTGATTCCGTCTCCATCCTTTTTTGTAAATATAGCTGGAAAAGAAAACACTGTCATAAAAGCCACAGCAACAGTTCGGTTTGAGTTTTGGAACCGGAATTCAAGAAACTAGCTGAGCACTGGTGGCTGATGTATGTGTTCTTGCTCACATGCCCATGCCAGTTACGACATGCTGTTGGGTTTTCTGCATTATCATCATCATCATCATCATCATCACTTTATTTATAAAGCGCTGTAGGTTTACACAGTGCTGTACTTAAAATAGAATAAAATAAAATAGACCTGCCAGTGGCATACATTCTCGAAAATAGGATATAATACAAATATTATATCTATTGATCACTTGTGCATGTTCAATACGCAATAGTCCTCCACCTAATTCCTACTCTGCACTAGCAAAAGGAAATTATTTTGACATTTGCCGTTGAGAACAACAAATGCTTGTCAGATGTGAAGTTCTTCTAATGTAGATGTCCTGCAGATGTTGCTGGACTGCTACTCCCAGCATCCCTCACTCATGCCACCAGTCCTATTTTATCATCACCTAGAAGGACGGATAGACCAAATGCTGATAATCGGCCAAGTCTCCCCAGTGAGTTTGTAGTTGGCTGAAAACCTGTTTTGAATGTTTCTAGTCCTTTCCTCAGGCCAAAATCTTACACTGGGGTCATGTAGCTTGTGGGGTTACACACTACTTGTGCAATATAGCTTTTGTGTTGAATGGCAAGATTGCACAACTGAACCAAGACATCAGAATGCACTACTGAATGTACAACCAGTAGTGCATACACATTAATGCAGCATGTGTGTTGGCGCCGTGTGCCCAACTCTGTTTCAGCAACTTTCAATATGGATATTCTTCATTAGACAAAAATGCCCAACCATTTCTGTAGGGGAATGTATGTATGTGTAAGACACTAACAGCATTCCAGCCACAGACTCGGATCACTACACCTTAGTAGGTCTTAGACATATTTTATTAACAAAAGGCATTCTTGCAAATTAAATAAATAGACAAAATGATGTTGATGCCATTGATTCACAGTGATGTTCCTCTAGGCCATATTTCTCTATGAAACACAGCTTTGTAAGAGAAAGAAAACAACTGGAAGCAATCCAGCATCTCTGAAAAGCTTTAAGGGACCAGCAGGTGATGTGGAAAAGAAATCTTATCAGCTGATGATCACTCCATTGATCTAAGAGTTGCTTGCCGACCGACTTTCACTGATGTATAAAAAGAGGATCAAATAGTCTCCTGGGAACTTCATCATCATTCAAACAGCATGCCTGCCTTCATGGATGGAAACCTTGAACCACAGAGGAGTGGGATTGTAAGTCACACAAAAGCACATGCCACAATCTGTTAGTCTGAAAGTTGCCACAAGTCTCTCTTGGTTGTTTAATTCTTGTCATCAAACAGCTTCCAATGGAAAATGGTCTGTCTTGGGGCGGCCACAGCAAAGCCTCTCACAAACTTTGCCCAGCTCCGATAGGATAAAAACCGAAGATGCTAAAGCTGTGAGGAGCAACAAATCTACCGATGAAGAAAATGAAATGAACAATTACTATTACAAATGGATAAACTGGTGAGAAACATGCATTTCTACATCAGGGGAGGCAACGTGAAGTCGGAGACTGAGAATCTGAAATAGACGTGTGGCTTTGCACTATGCAATTTCACAGTCTCAGAGGATGTGACACCAACTCTCTATATACATACATAGCTGCATAGATATATTCATAGATATATACATTCGCAATTCACTCTTGCAAACATTCACTACAATCCAATTGCTAGGTGCTCCGATATTTTTTACAAAGAAATAAATGCATCCAGAATGCCAGTTCTCAGGCTTACCCAGGGCTCCTAAATTTTCCGTCTGGAAGATCCTCTGGAGCGGAGGAATGTATATTACTGCCATCTGACCCAAAATGGACCCCAGAACAGAGTACAAGAACATGCGGTTTCGGAAGAGGCCAATTTCTAGTATCAGTTTTGTCTAGGAAGGAAAAGAAACAAATGAAGTGCTGGAAAATGATTTAATATTTTTTTTGGAGAGGTTGTGGATTCGTTCAAAGACGATACATGACCTAGATGCCACTTTGCCCCCTCCTCAGTTTAAATGCGAGGAATCCAGTAATTCACATTCCAGGTGTTCAAAAATATGTAGCGCCTTTTCTTGAGGTCAATGTGAGATTTTCATTTTTTACACACATTTGAAGCCCATTCATCTCAACACAGTTATCTTCTTTGCCGATAGATTAAGTTGTCTGCTGAGTAAAGCGTTCGTCTTTTTCTCACCTGAGAGCGACACGTCAAGGCATTGAAGAGGTCAAAGAACACAAAGCAAGTGAAAGTCATGGTTGTCGTCCGTGGAGTTACACCAGTTTCAGGAATCTGGAAGCGCAAGCGACAAAACACATTGGTGAGAGAGAGAGAGAGAGAACAAGAACGAGAAAGAGGGAGGATACATCTCAACGCTTGGAGAATGTGCAAAGTCAACCCTCCAGTCTCACAATGGCCCTTTTGTTTGCAAAGTCACTGCCACCTTGATGTTCTCCTGAAGGAAAGATTAGACGCACAACTCTGCCAAGGAGTATAGACATAGACTTAAATCTACACATGATGATGGATGAGCTATCAAAAACTCTTGTGAAAAGCCTGGGCAGATTTTATATATATATGGAGAGGGAGAAGCCAACTCAGAAGGGTATGTTTTCCATAGGGATATAACTACAGAGGACAAAAGAGAAGAGTGCATTGCCTTCTTATGAAATTTGTTTTTGCTGCTCAAATTTATAGCGTAGCACAATCCGGAAAACAAGCTGCCTTGGCCATTTAGTAAATTCCAACAAAAATTCACTAAACAGTGATACCTTTATTGGCCAGCTGAAATGCACCATATACTTGTTGCAAGCTTTTGAAGCTCTGCTGGCTTTTAGTAAGATGCCTGTATTTTGTTATTTCTGTCCTTGGTTAAGATGGTATGGGAAGGGGCCAGCCTGCTAAAGATATCCTCCCCATACTATCTACAAAATGCAGGCATCTTACTAACATCTCCATTTTTTTCCTCCTGATGAAGAAGCCAGTGGAGCTTTGAAAGCTTGCAACAAGTACATTGTGCATTTCGCTTGGCCAAGGAAGGTATCACTGTCGGGTGGATTTTAGCACAGCAGTAACTTAAATGTCGGCTGGGCATTTAGAAAGACATGATCTTACCTCTTTCCAAAAGACAAACATGGTCCCACTGATGATGACGGTGGCTGAAAGGAAGATCTTCAGAATCAAAGACTTGTTGAGAATGGTATCTGTGATGCTCCTTGGAGGCTGTCTGATGGCATCTTTGTCTACTGGTTCGACGCCCAAACTGTTCTCAGGTCCCAGAAAAAGAGACATTATTATATGAATATGATTCATTAGGAAATGGCTCACACTGAGATCTTTCCCATCGCCCTGATCTTCCCATTATCCCCATACCTTTGAGCTGGGGGACCATCCATTATAATATTGATCCATAGGATCTGCATGGCATTGAGTGGATTTGGCAAATTGAATATCGTTGAGAGAGCGATTAAACTTAGAGCCGAGATGCTCCTGCCAAGAGGAAAACAAGAAACACAGGTAAATCTTGACGAAGACTCAGAGGTCCCAATAAGGGCTTATTTCAGAGCTTGGAGAGGTTACTTTTCAAAACTACAGCTCCCAGATGCCTCCAGTCAGCATGGCTTGTGGCCAATGGTTTTGGGAACAATAGTCCCCTCCCCACCAAAGGTAACATTTCTAAGCCCTGGTTCGGCCTTAATGGTTAAGTGGACTACTTACGTGCTGAGCTGAAACCGGACAAAATTTTTAATGTTGTAAAATATGCCTTTCCCTTCCTCAATGGCATTCCTGTTGGAAAGGAAAGAGAGACGTTTTGTACTAGAGGTTAAACAGATATGCTTCAGTGTTCACTCCATGCATCCGAGAAAGTAGACCAAGTCTATGAATGCTTATGCTACAACTTCTTTCACACATTTAGTCTCAAAGGTGCTGCAAGATCCTGTTGCATGTAGATATACTTCAGTGGATCATCAAGCTTCTGCAAAGCCTGTTCTGGATTTTCATGCAAGCAAGAACTATTAGTGTCTATGGAAATATGCAGCACAGACTGGGCTCCAGTGGCATTACCAATGGTGAGCCTCATGTTAGGAGAGCAGTAAAGCCACTCTGGGCTTTAATGGAGCTGTCCAAGGCCCTGTACCTATTTTGGGGATAGGGTTCAGCATCTCAGATAGCTCTGGGATAAAATTATTTTTTTATTATAAAGTATAAATTGTTACATACTGTATATGATCATGTCTAGAAATTTTAGTCAAAAAATTGACCCCCCAAAATCTGAGTTGACTTATCCATGGATCACATTAAGAACTGTACTTTAACTCTCATAAAAATAAAAAGCATCTCCTGGTGAAATGCAAGAATGCAATCTTCCTGGAAGCACTAACCTTCCTCTATCCTCTCATCCATCTATCCTTCAAGGTGAACACAAACAGTTATGCCTCCTTCAATTTTGGAAGTCCTTTGGCATTATTTTCCCTCGCTTCATCCTTTAGATCATTTGTTACTTAACCCTAAGTCTTACTCTCAACTTATCCATGGGTCATATCAAAATCCATCTTTATGGCTCCTAAACCTGCCCTCAACTTATACATGAGATCGACTTATAGTTGAGTATATACGGGTATATATACAATGCAAAAAAACCCTATATATATACAAGTAAACATATAAACAAACAAACATATAACAAAATTACAGCCAGTTATTAGCTTACAAACATCAAATGTAAAAAGATAGTACAGAATTATCAACATTCTTCCTAAATCACTTGAAGTCACCTTATCATAACAAAAGGTCTAGATTTTCTTGTTACATCGTACGTCCCATAGGGTAGCCCTTGTATATTTCAATTGTTCCTCATTTTCAATATTAATACTAGGTAGTAATTTGAAAATAAAAATGGGGGGGGGGGGAAGAGTTATACATTTTAATTCCAATACAAAGGGCCTGGATGGGACAAAATAAAGGTGCTTTGGGTCACTTTGGAGGTATGGTGTTTAAATGACACATGCATCTTAAGAGGCCAGAAACTGCACCAAAGCTATGTCTGGAGCATGGCTTTGGCGTGGCTTCTGGCCACTTAAGACTCATGCATCATTTAAACAGCATACTTCCAAAGTGACCCAAAGCAACTTTGGGCCCATACAGACAGGCTAAAATAAAACTGCTCTGAGTCACTTTGGAGGTATGCTGTATAAATGACAAGAGGCCAGAAGCTGCGTCAAAGCTGCGCTCCAGTCCTTAGGACTAGAGTGTGGCTTTGGTGCGGCTTCTGGCATCTTAGAATGCTAAACAGCATATCTCCAGAGTGACTTGAAGCAGCTTTATTTTGGCCTGTCTGTTCAGGCCCTTAGTCCCCCCTGGGATAAAATTTCCTCCGTCAAATAGTTTCTAATTCCTCCCTTTTCTCCACTGAGAAATGGTGGAGAATTAGAGGAGGGACTTTAAACTGGCTTGCGGTTGGTTACAGTACTGTGCACAAATCAGAGTCCGACACTTGCATTTTGGATTTCCATTCCCAGACTCCCCCTGCCAGGACCCAACAGACCCCTACATGATGGTTGAGAAGTCGTCGTCCACGAGGATCATGTTGGCAGCTTCCTTGCTGACATCCGTCCCTGCCTGCCCCATCGCGACCCCAATATCGGCGGACTTCAGAGCAACGGCATCGTTTACCCCGTCGCCAGTCATTCCCACAATGGCGCCCGCCTGCTGCAAAGCCTGAAGGAGGGACAGACAAACATAGGCATCAGCATCCATCAAGATGGATTCCTTGCGCAGAGGTAAATGCAGCCTCTGGGGAGAAAAATCCCAAGCGGATTTAAGGTACCGTATATACTCGACTATAAGTCGACCTCATGTATAAGTCGAGGGTGAGTTTTGGGACCAAAATTGTAGATTTTGCTTTGACCCATGGTAAGTCAAGAGTATTAGCGGCATATAGCCAATGATCTAAAGCAATGATGGTGAACCTTTTACAGACCGAGTGCCCAAACTGCAACCCAGATCCCACTTATTTATTGCAAAGTGCCATGTCCCTCTGGCTTTCTAGTAAGAAACTCTGGCAAACTCTGTGCTAGGGCAACAGTATGTGTGCCCACAGAGAGGGCTCTGAGTGCCACCTCTGGCACGCATGCCATATGTTCGCCATCACTGGTCTACTGATCTAAAGGATGAAGCAAAGCAATGCAATGTCAAAGAACTTGCAAAGTTCCCCACAGATGTAACTTTTTGTGCTTACTCTTATGGCTGGAAGGACGAGAGAGTAGAAGGAGTCAGTGCTTCACATATTATACTCTTGCTTTTCACCGGGAGATGGTACCTTCTTTTAAATAAGAGTTAAGATATAGTACTTACATTGACCCATGGATAAGCCGACTCATGTTTTTGGGGCCAGTTTTTTTACCTTGATTCCTAAACTTATACATGAGTATATACAGTATGTTTCACAGCAAGCGAAGCACTGTGTGCCCATTATAAAAACCCTGGAATTTGGAAACACAAAACATTGCACAGAATGCAAAGTTTGAGATATTAAGCAACCAGAGTCTGAACTTTCCAAATCCGGAAGCAGCTGAAGCCTAACTGGGTTTGTGTAACTGATGCAAATTGATCAAAGTGCAATAACTGTATTTTAATGTGGATGGGAAGGTTTGGGATACGACGACGATAAGTTGTTATTATATTTTACTGGTGCTTCTATTGTTTGCCGCTTCAATCTGTTTGGAGAAGCGGGATAAAAATATATTTTATTATTCCTTATTGTTATTATTATAATCAGTTGATCAAAGGAAATAAACTCCTATTATGGATGATTTTGCCCATATTAATCCAAGGATAGTTTTCTTCATGCACAACAGGCTCACATCTAAACAATGATAGGAACACAATGTTGATTTTACTGCAGTAGTCCTGAGTTGGACAATCAGATAGATGGAAGATAGATAGATAGATAGATAGATAGATAGATAGATAGATAGATAGATAGATAGATAGATAGATTGATTGCCTGGCAAAATCCCAGATGGGTGAATCAGGGGACTTGCCCAGGTCCAGTTAAATGAATGAATCGCTTCCTCTGATTAGTTCTTCAAGAAGCATTATGT
>NC_056529.1:18836835-18878466 GCF_019175285.1 Sceloporus undulatus | reverse complement strand
GGTTAGAAAAGAAGTTTAGAAAGTAAAGGTCTTAGTTTACCAGACATTTATATGTAGAGTACATAAAATAAGAAAATATATAGAAAGGTTAAAAATTAAGATGTATCAATATGTGGAAATGGATAAGGAGGAAGGAAGCAATAACGCTGTAAATATGTACAAATGAAAAGTATGATAATTTTTTTTTAATTTGTGATAAAATCAATAAAAAATATAGGAAAAAAACCATGATGGAAGATACATATTAGCAGAGCAGCCAACCATCATAGCAAGCGGAAAACTGCAGTGTTTGCTAACTAGTTGTGCAAATTTCAACCAAGGAAAACAACCACCGCTAACATTAAACAAACCTCATTTCTAACCTTTGGAGACAAAGGGCAAAGGAAAGGAGAAACAAAAAGGGGGAAATACACAAGATATTTCCTTCTTTTGGCAATAGTTCATTGCCAAAGGGAATGGAAAAAGGCATCTTCTAGCTGGATGAACGCTCTGAGTTTGCTATTGCTCGAAGATGCATGGTTTAAGCTTTGCAAGGGATCTACATGGTAGAAATAGTGTAGTTTGACACCACTTTAAGTGCTGTGGTTTCGAAATGGTGGGATTTGTAGTATTATAAGGTCTTTAGCCTTTTTTGCCAGAATGCCGGTACTCCACAAAACTACAGATCCCAGGATTGTGTAGGATGGAGCCATGACAGTTTAAATGGTGTCAAACTGCATTATTTCTCCAAAGTACATGCACACGCAGATCCATGATAATTTTGAAATAGCTACCTCTGTTCCCCTTTATCGAAATGGATGGGTATGGAAATTTCTTTATTTGCACTAGCAGAAGATCATTCCCAGAATGAGTTGCAAGAAAAGAGAAACGAAGGGAGGCAAATGGAATCTCAACAGAAAAGCATTGGGCAAATCGGAAGCAAAGTAGCAACCACCGGGGAGCAAATTCAAACCCAATTACTCCAGGAAGAGATGCAAGGGCATTACTAGATGGGAGGCAGGAGATACCTTTATGATTTTAAGTTTGTGTTTGGGACTTGTTCGGAAGAAGATGGAAACCTGAATGAAGAGAACAAAAACAAAGAGAGATCTTTGAGACTGCTGCTGATTTAAGAAGAACGGTCACACACCATTTTTTCGCAATCCCTTCAAGGGCCATTACGTTTTGGACTGTTGAGGACAGTGCCGAGTCGGTGATGTTCTCCAGTTCCTCCCCAGACATTGCTTTCATTTTCCCATTGCAAAGACCAATATTCCTACCTGAAAAGAAAAGAAATATAATGACAGTCGACTATTTCGATCAGGAAAAATGCACTCAGTTGGTGCAGAGTTTCTGGTGGCCTTGATGGAACCAATATCAAGGAAAGGTTGAATAATTCGGGTCCATTTCATCTAGAGAAAAGGAGATGAAGGGACATTGTGATGATTGACTTTATATATCCCAAGGTGGGCTAAGTGTGGCCTCACGCTTGATACTTCTAGAATCCCAAACCGATATGCTAGGATATCCAATGAATATACAGGGGAGTAAATGTTTAATTCAATGTAACCAGTCGTGGTCCCGGAATTTGGAATATGAATGGGAATAAACATGTTTCCTTTCCAATCAAGCTCCTTGGTCTCCCTGCTGATTTCTGGTTAAAATTCCAGTTTTAAAAATAATCAATAATCAATCATTTATAACAGAAGTAAAGCCTGGATGGCCATCACCCAGCGATGCTATGGTTCCATCTGCTTGGCCTCTTTCGGAGTAGAGGGCCATGTGGTGGAAAGGTGAATGCTCACCCTGTAAGGCTCCTCCAAGGAGACGTCTGGGCAGAGGAGGAGGAAGATGGAATATTAATAATATTAAATAATTAATTAATATTTAATTAAAACCGATTTGCAGCCCAAAGAAGTTTAGCCTGTTTTAATTTTGGCCCATACCTATTGCCAAATTGTGCAGGTCTGGTCTAAACCCAACTGCTAGTCTTAACTAGAATAGACTCACCGAATCAATGAAATTTGCAGAAGTGTTGCTTTACTATTTAAGTGTTGATTGAGAACAACTGGATTCAGGCCCACAAATAAAAGGTTTATATCTCACTTACCAACGGCCAAAGCTGTTTCCAAGGCATCCCCAGTTATCATTTTTACGGACACCCCGGACTCAATGAGGACTTGAACGGCTTCCTTCACTCCTTGTCTTGGTGGGTCAATGATTCCCACAAGGCCTAAAAATGTTAGCCGGCCAAGTTCTGGTCCAGAAGCCAATGCAAGCACTAGGAAGAAGGGACAAAGACAATTTATTATCATTTCATCGATTTTGGAACATCCCTATGCCACCTTTCATTTTCAAAAGAAAGGAATTCCAAAACGATCAAACCAGATATGATAAAACCTAAAGCTAAAAGAATATATAAAATCAACCAAACACTGGTCATCAAAAACCAAGTGTAACTAAAGTATTAACATACAAAGACATAGCTGTGTAAGTCTGGAATATCAATATGCAAAGGGTTCTTGCAGCACCTTTGAGATTGACTAAGCAAAGTCACAATTCAAGATTTATTCTACACAAAGTTCACATTTTTGGTGTTTTGTGCTGAAAACAGCATTTTCTGCACAGGAAGCGGATTTTTCTGTGCAGAAAAAATATCTACACAGAAATAATATGAATAATTTGTGCTGTGTAGAAAATGCCGTTTTTTGTGCAAAATGACCGTGTGCAAAATTTGTGCAGAATAAATCCGAAACCACAACATTTTATGCATATTATTTTCTGCACAGGAAGAATATGGTTTACATGTGAATTGAATGCAGAATAAGTCCCAAACTCCAAAGAGTCCCATCAATCCAGGGTTTTTCTTATCAATTCTTTTTGACCATTTTTGGAATATTGTTGAATATTTCCTCCCATCTCTATTGTAGAGCAGTAAGTTGGGAGCCTAATAGTTCTGATGCCTGACATTGTGGTCCATGTGAGATTCAACAGTGGATCGGGACATAAAGTGGTGCAAACATAGACTGACCTCGCAAGCCAAGAGATCCCATGTGCTTTTCCTCCTGAACATAAATAGCTCTCTGTTGCGGAGTCAATGGGAGTGAGATGCCTCCGCTGTTAAACGTGGTGCAATGTTGCATCACTTCTTCAAAGGCCCCCTTCATGAAGTAGATCTCTTCTGGGCCCTAGGAAATAAGGGAATGAATGGAACAGGAGCGTAAAGGATAACAACAGATCTTTTCATCCTTTGGAGGAAGAAGTGTCCAACAAAGGGTGCATTAACAATGTAGAAATAATGCCATGATGCCACCCTACAAAATCCTGGAATTTGTACTTTTGTGAGGCACCTGGAGCCTGCAGCAGAGAAGGCTAAAGACCTTGTAAAACTACAAAGTCCCAGGAGTCCGTAGGATGGAGCTACAACGCTTGGGATTCAGCCAAAAGTGTTCCACTGTCAAACAGCTCCTAATGGAATCTCTTTTTCTGGAGCTTGCATCCATTGTTCCGTGTTCCAGTATCTGGAGCAGCAGAAAACAAGGTTTCTCTATCCTCAATATGACATCCTTCCAAATACTTAAATAGGGCTATCATACCACTTCTTAACCATCTCTCCTCCCGGCTAAACATCCCAAGCTCTCTAAGTTGTTCCTCATAGGGCATGGTTTCCAAACCCTTCACCATTTTAGTAGCCCTCCTTTGGACACATTCCACCTTTTCAAGATCCTTTTTGAATTGTGGTGCCCAGAACTGGACACTGTATTATTCCAGGTAAGGCCTGACCAAAACAAATCATGAAAATTATAATAATAATTTTGGAGGAGGATTTTGAGGGGGTCTTGCTTGGAGACATTGAGAGCTGCAAAAGTGTATTCTGGTTGGCACACTTTCCCTCAACCCTGTTTTATAACATCGGTGGAGTTTGAGCGTAACAGTATGACATAACATAAAAAAGAACGGGTAGAGATATTTCACTCTCTGGGCACCTTGTTCTATAAAAATCAGAAGACCATTCCTTTCTTGTACCTGATTTTTCAGAGTGCATTTGACAGCCATCCATTTCTGTTCGGAGCTAAAGGGAATCTCCTTCTTCCTTACATAAACGTCTTTTATATCACTCAGTTCCATCTGAAACAATCAGTGGGGATATATGCAGTTATTCCTAAAGTGTTATCCCCCCCCCCCGCCCTCCGCATGAGCAATGCCACCAAATATACATACAGCAGAATTTCAGAGGCAGAACCTTTCTCCTCCCATTTAGCTTTTGCAATTCAACTGTTTGGATACTTTGGGTTGGGGGTGCAAGATATATATCCTGCATCCCAAAGTTTCCAAATAGTTGAATTTCATTCATTCATTCATGTACCCTGGATATACACACACACACACACACACACACACACACACACACACACACAACATATATTCAGCAGTCAAAGTGGCAGGTAAGCAAGACAAATGTCCCTGTGGCTAAATCAAGCATTCTGAGGCATAGACGAACTCTCTCCTCCTTTTTCTTTCTCACTCATCAACTCTTTCTCTCTCTCTCATTCACACATACATGCGCAGATCCTATTCCAACTCATCACCTGGACTGACACCACTTCCTCCAAGCTTTAATGGTTGCCCCCACAAAACATCCAAGAGGGCCCTTTAGCATAGTCTGTCTCCTGATCCACTGGAGAAACACCAGCCATTCCAGGCAACTAAGTGCTCCTCTTCCTGGCCAAGAAAACGTGCTCCTGCAACCACCGTTGCCAAATTCAGGAACTTTGAAAAGATAGGTATGGCACAGTTCAAGGAAAAGAACAGCCACAGTTCCACTGGATGCGCTTACAGAGACCAATGGGCAACTCAAAATTAGTTCTTGAGGAAACTATTTCTTGGGATTGCAGCCAATATCTCCAGGTCAGCTTGCCCTCGGAGTCTCTCAAGTTTATAAAATGGAAGTAGGCATGACACCGGTTTCTTTCTCCCTTTGATAAATGACCGGATCAGTTTAAATTGTTTCCTATTCTTCACAACCTCATAAGGGTTGAGATCCTACTCTTTGCAGAGTAAGCCTCCACAGGCAGAATGCATGGCAAAGTTGTGCGACTGAACTGCAAAGGTGCAACTGAATGTGCAAGTAAAGGTACAATCCACATGTATGCACCATGTGAAAATGGCATGGCATGCACTACTCCACTTTTGCAGTCTTGACCTCAATGTGGAAAATCTGCCTCAGAAAGTAAAAGGAAAGGAGGTCCTGCGTGCTGTTGATGGTCCAAAAACTTTATTATCTTTTTTTAAAAAAATCTGCATTGGACAAAAATGTCCCATCGCTTAGGGGAACTTGTAGAAGACCCCCACAAAATTTGGGTCATTTTTATTTTATTTTATTGAATTTGTACCCTGCTTTTATTCCAGGATGGGATCTAAAGGGGCTTCTAGAAGTTTAAAACAAGGTTAAATTACATTCCTAATTTTACAACAGTTAAAAGTTTAAAAAGAATAAAATAAAATGGTTACAATGGTTAAAACATTTAAAAAGAGATTTGAAAATGCATACTTACTAATGAAAGCTTTAAAAAAAAAAAACCCAAAATGTGGCATACCATTTCACACACACGCTTGCTATATAAATTGAAACCCAAGGGCCCGCCTGAATAAAAAGGTCTTCACCTGCCGGTATAAAGAGAGTTGTTCCCTTTCCCCAGCATACCAACTAAGGATAGCCTAATGAAATCTGAAATTAATGCGCAGCGCATGGGACTTGGAATCATCATCAGCCTACTACCTTCATTGCCAGGGCTATCAGGGCCCCTTCGGTTGGCTGTCCCATCACAGTGGTCTTTCTTATCACGGCATTGTTGGCAACACAGCCAGCCTAGAAGAGATTAATGTATACATGAAGTGAGACATGGAAGTGAAATGAAACACTGACACTGACCGTAAGGTATTATATTTATCCATGCATACCTAGAGGTTAATTCATGTGGGAATATCATTTTTCAGGTTCTCCACAAGTATAGTTGTGGGAAGGCTCAAGGAGTGCGATGCTCAGCATCACAATGCATTCCATAAATGTAACAGACATGATATTTGAACATTGGATCAGCCCCCAACCTTTCACTTATCTCATGAGTCTGAACATGGGTGGTCAGCACTCCCTCGCTCTGTGTTTGTGCACGCGCATGAATTTCTGCGCTTGTTATTGGTGATATCATAGGTACTGGACATTACATGTTTTATCTACCGATGAATTAAAACTGGCTGGAGACGGTTTAAAATGCTGAGTGATAAGCTCCTTAGGGTTCTTCAGGGAGTAATAGTGTGACCTCCTTCAGGCTTCACCAGGATGAAAACCTTCAGAAATGGTGGGAAATGTGCAGACTGAGGGCCACCAAAGGCCACTTGTGCAATCCGTGGCCACCTCCCAGTATCAATTCTTGGGTTCCCCAATTAAAAGCCCACCCAGAAGATTATTATGCATATAGAAGATACCAACGAACATTAATCTGGTCTAAAATAAGGCACCCTGTACCGGTTTAGGATAAACCCCATTTAATTTCCCCAGAAAACACTGGTGTAGTCTTAGGGTACTGCAGGGAGTAATAGAGCGAGTGTGACCCGGATACTTTCCACGGCTGCCGAATCCCACCAAATAATTCTTAGAGAACTATGTAAAATAGAGATACACTAGAACACTCTTCCAGCATTCTTTAAAAAATCCTATCCCTTGGATACTGCTGCCCTTTCTATTATCACAATCACAAGTAACTCTTTCAGTAGCTGTTGTTGTAGCAGTGGTAAAGATTATGAAAAGATTATGGAGTAACGTGACCGACAAACTGTGATCCAGTCCCTCTGGGAAAAGCAAACAGTGGTGGTTGCAGCAGCGATAGGTGCTCTGGGAACAATCCCAAATGGACTGACAACATGTCTGAATGAAATCAGTATAGATAGGATCACAACAGTACACACTGTCAAAAAGAAAAGAGCAACTCTGCTTGGAATGGGCCTCATTATCCAATGACACCTGACTGATCCTAGATTTCTGGAGAGAATCCAAGTCATTGATGGTTTGGCCAGTAATACCTAGTAGACTATGAAACTGAAATAGTAGTAAGTTAAGTCGCATACCTCCACTAGCTTTCCCACGGAGATGTTTGAGAATTCTTTAATGATGTGTCTGGAGGGCAAGAGGTACACCTTTCCTTCTCCATTGTATCCAACCCCGCTCACCTAGGAGAATATAAATCGAGAAGAAGGATATAAAAGATCCTATTGCATGGACAATGGACTATGGCCAGAACTGTCCTTTGTGGTCTCAGTTACGTAACTTTATGTACACTTAACACCTACAAAGCCGAGGTACTAAGAAACTGTGAAGTTATGAAGATGTGTAACGGGACATGGGTAAGAGTGTCCCAATGCACCTTGATCCCTCTGTGCAATGGTTGTGACACACAATGGTCACTTTGCATGCTCCTTTACCTAGCATTGTAACAACAACCCCCTGTTGAATATGGACATTCCTCACAACAACAACAACAACAACAACAACAATGTAACACCTGAATTCTTGGACTATACCTCAGCTTTGAACCCATCTGAAGTTACAAGTTGAGTGACTGTCATTTCATTGGCTGTCAGAGTGCCAGTCTTGTCAGAGCAGATAACATTGCAGCAACCTGAGAAGAAAGAAGGGAGTGTCTGGGCTGAAAGGAGGTTGATAGCCAACCTCTGATGTGCATATATTCACCCCATCCAGCATCCTTCAGATTCCCCCAGAGCCCAACCAGAAGCCCACAAGAGGTTGAGAATGGAGACTATATCCTTCTCTTGCTTTTGATTCCAATAATGTACAGTTGGACCTCCATATCCATGGATTTTTTATCATGGATTCAAGCATCCACAGCTTAAAAATATTTTAAAAAATAATCCCAATAAGCAAACCTTGATTTTGCCATTTTATATAAAGGGCACCAGTTGACTGTGCCACTGTATTTAATGGGACTTGAGTATCCAAGGATTTTGGGTCCTGGAACCAAACCCCAGCGGATACCAAGGGCCCACTGTACTCAGAGGCCTACTGCGTGTGCAAGTGGATGTTCCATTTGTTGGCTTCATGTGGAAGACACAGTATTCCCAGTGAGGTCTAACCCAAGCAGAACAGAGGGTACTATTGCTTCCCTCAATCTAGACACTATACTCTATTGATAGAAGCAGGGTGGCATAGTGGTTTGAGCATTGGACTATGACTCTGGAGACCAGGGTTCAAAACCCAGTTCAGACATATAAACTCACTGGGTGAACTCAGGCAAGTCACACTCTATCATCCTCAGAGGACGTCAATGGCAAACCCCCTCTGAAGAAACCTGCCAAGAAAACCCCATGATAGGCTCACCTTAGGGTTGCCATAAGCCAGAAATGACTTGAAGGTGCATAAGAACAATAACAACAACAACGAATCACATTGGCTTCTTAAGCTGCTGCATCACACCGTGGACTCATGTTCAGCTTGTGGTCTACTATGGCCCCTGGATACCTTTCACACAAACTGTTGTCCAGCCAGGTGTCTCACATCTGCTGTTTGTGCATTTCATTTATTCTGCACATTAGGTACATGTCTCCCAGTTTAAATTAATTTTGCTAGTTTTGGCCCATCTTTCTAATCTGTTGAAGTCATTTTGCATTCTGATCCTGTCCTCTGGGGTATTAGCTACTCCTCCGAATTTGGTGTCCCACGTTAGCCAATCCAGGTTTGGAAGACTGAATCTTCTCATGGGGACATTTCAAACTGGTTCCTCCCCAGTGACATCTCGCCTCCTTACCGAGGGTTTCAACTATTGGCAGCTTCTTCACGATGACTCGTTTCTTGGCCATTCTCAAGACACCCAGCACCAACGTCACCGTGACCACGATGGGAAGGCCCTCTGGGATGGCAGCCACTGCCAAACTGGACATACACACAATAATTTACCATTGGTGTCATACCCACTAACGGGCATGTTTGCAAATATTAGTGTTACATAAAGGATGCTAACATTAGCGCTACTGCTAAACACTGATCTCAAATCAATGGATGCATGCGCACTGCAGAAATAATCCAGTTTGACATCACCTTAACTGCCATGGTTTAACTGCCAGAGAGCTAGTCTGGTGCCACAACAAACTACAGTCCCCAGAAATCAATAGCATTGAGCCATGGCAGTTAAAGTGATGCCAAATCGGATTATTTCTGCAGTGCAGATGCAGCCAATGAAGGTAGTTAGTTCATTGATGTTAAAAGTTAAGAAAAGTCTGCACCATTAAGTCTATGTGTTAATTTATTAGCTAATTCATTAAATCATTACATTTAAAAATAGTTAGAGACAGACGATACTGAATTAAAGCCGCGAGAAAGTTGACTCGTTCTTCAAAAATAGCCTTGTTGGCCTTTAACAAACACAAGAATGAATATTTAAATCGTTGCTGAAAAGGCAAACAAGTGATCTTATTAACTAATTAATCTTAAATTATTTTGAAAACTGTACATTCAACTACTATTACTAATTTCTGTAAGAAAGTATATGCAACCATCAGATTTCTGGAGCTAGACTAGATTTCCCGGGTTTGGCCTTTGATTTCTCCAGCATAGTTTAGAACAGTAATGTTCTTTAATACTGTGGGATTATTTCCTCAGACATTACACAAACAGCTGGTTACTGTATTTGATAAGAGGGCTGGCTTCCATATAAACTATAAAGACATATACCACCTCGTTTTTTTAAACGCTGGAGTAGATATGGCAGGCAAGGCTAATATTTGTACAAAGAGAAACAACTGTTTCATTGCTGGCACAAGGGTGGGAAAAGGTGTGGATGTTGTCTGTGGTTCCATCATGCACACAAGCTGCTTTTAATACCTTCTGGCGTTGCAGGTAAAATACTCCAAACTGAGAATAGCCATTTTCGCTCTTTGGAGGGCTCTGCCTCAATAGATACTGCAGAAAGTGAACCCAGGAGCTTTGGCATGCAAAACACATGGAGATTGGAAATTCTTGCAGAGGCCATTTTTGAAATCATAGCATAAGGCTTGAATCCTATTTTTGGCTCGAGACGGGTGTCAATACTGTCATGCAAGCGGTTGCACTTTCTTGGCGATTGTGCAAGGGCAGCATCCTATTCAGAGTTCTGAAAGCTTTGTGGTGCCCAATGTAAGCAACTGCACAAGTTGTCACACTCTGCCTTAGAGATGTCATAAGTCAGAAATGACTTGAAGGCACACAACACCAACAACAAGGGAAATGTCATTTGCGATATCATCTCTCTCTCTCTCTCTCTCTCTCTCTCTCTCTCTCTCTCTGTGTGTGTGTGTGTGTGTGTGTGTAAGAGAGAATTGTATCAACAGTTGTGCAATGGAAAAGTGCACACATAACATTCTTTGAATGACAGACTGCAGAAGAGCATGATTCAGTATGGTAGCTTATTATTATTACTGTATTATTATTATTATTATTATTATTATTATTATTATTATTATTATTATTATTATTATTATTAGCTCACCTCTCCCAAAAGGATTGAGGTGGGTTACAACAATAAAATATATCAACAACATATACAGTACATACATAAATAAAAATTACACCATCCCCTTACCTCCCTATTATAAAACTAAACAACAGCATTATAAAATACAGATTAAAATTAATTAAAATAGACATAATTAAAATGATGGCCTTGAGTGATTTGATGTGACATAATTGTTGGACAAGAAATGTAATACTCCCAAGCCCTGGCTCTGCCACTGAGCTACAATATCTCCCTATCCTTGATCTTCTGTATGAGTAGCTAGGAGGCCATTATTATTATTATTATTATTATTATTATTATTATTATTATTATTATTATTATTATTATCATCATCATCATCATCATCATCATCATCATTATCATTATCATTATCATCATCCCATCTTTCTCCCAATATAGGGACTCAAGGCCTTCTCTTGCATTGCTTATAGGCTACCTTTGCCATGGGCCGTGCCTAATCTCATCCTTAGCTGTTGATGAATAGATCAAATTGGATTGTACCTAGTACCTAACCACTGGCTGGCAAGCAAAGTGCGCCACTGATTCTTTATTTGCTTTGGGCCTCATAGGTAGCCTCCTTATCCTGGGACAAAATGACACAGGCAGAAGGCCAAGACAGAAAGTACTAGGCTGAGTGACCTACACCAGCAGCTCCATCGCACCAGTGTTGGCGTTTGTGTGTCTTTGTCAAACAGCAGGCTAACATGCTGTAGCAGGGACACTTTTCAATGTACACTTTATTGAATTTCAATAACCACAGCCTAAAAGTAATGGCAGGTTAGCAAAGGGAAAATCCCCACTAGTAGAGATGTGCTGAGAGAGACAGTGCGGTGTAGTGGTTTGAGCGTTGGACTATGACCCTGGAGACCAGGGTTCAATTCCCTGCTTGGCCATGGAAACCCACTGAGTGACCTTAGGTTAGTCACACACTCTCAGCCCTAGAAAACCCCTTAGAGTCGCCATAATTCAAAAACTACTTGATGGCACCCCCAGTCTTTTTAGCCAGAAACACCAGGAACTAAATTTAGGATCTTCTCTGCATGCAAAGCAGTTTTTTCCCTGGCACTGATCTAAAGTCATTCCGACAAAGAGCTAATAAAATTCGGTATGCAGCCAAACCAGCTGAACTAACTATGTATATTCAGTTGAGTTATACATCCCAGTGACTACATATTTACAAGAGACGTAGGAGGTTTCCTGGTACTGAGTCAACCAGGGATCTGCTCCATATTGTCTATACTACAGATGGAGAACCTCAGATCCATGGGCCAGATGCATCCCATAGGAGATGCCCATCTATATCATAAATGACAATAAGGAATGGAAAGTATATTAGAAAATATTGGAACATTTGCTGAAAAATGTGTTTCTTAGGCATCACAAATCCCTGACAAGAGGAATTCTGGACTGGCGAGAAGCATTGCACTCCAGAACTTATTCAATGCAAAATGTATACATGGTTATTTTGTGTACAAAACAGCTTTTTTGGGGACAGAAAATGTCATTGCCTGCACAGCAAATGCTCTTTGCTGCACAAAACACCACATATGAATTTTGCTCAGAATAAGCAAATAGTTTTAAAAACACTGCACAGTCTTGAAGACTTTCTCGCAGCCAGAAGAAAGTTGCTAAAATTACGCATCGCTTCCTTCAAGAAGAAAATTAGCAAAGAATTACATCCTAATGGACAATATATCTGTTGTGCTACTATCTTCAGTCAGTGATTTGAAAGAAGTTAAAAAAGATTCTTACCTCACTCCAATGGTAAACATGCCGAGGAGATGTTTCCCTTGCAGCCAACCGATCAACATGAGAACACCTTGAAATATAGAGAAGCCATCTTGGTTTAACCAACCATGATCCCCAAAATGGGGAGGCAAGCAACTTTCCCTGATCCTGGTCCAGTTTGTGTACTCATATCCACAAATATCATCACCATCACCTCCACTGTCCCCCTCACCACCATCTTCACCATCACAACCATCATCAACATCAACATCTACACCTTGCCTTTCCACCAGATCTGGGACATTATGCATTGTGTGTATGTTTCTGGTTCAAGGGAAGGGTGGTTGTATTCTCTACATACCATACAACCACTGAAAATGAGTGTATAGCATATAAATGTATACCGATCATTCTGCACAAAAACGACCACATACAACTTTTGCCTAGATGAGTCCTGAATTGCGAATTGCCTTCACAAATAGTGCGGTTTTTCAAAACTTTCTCAGAGTGGGAAGAAAACTGCTGAAATTACTTGTTGCTACTTCTGACAAGAAACTTAGTAAAGACTTATATCCCTAGTGTATATTTATGAAAAACTAGATACAGTGCGCCCGCGTCATATGCGGCTTTCAGCATATGGTGAAAGCTGCACAGGAGCATATGGTGCACAAGGGGCGGTGTGTCCCATTCGGATGAATGGGGTGTGCGCCCATGGTATGCACACGTTGGTGCACCACCACACTACCGTGCCGCCGCATGCACGAGCCCCATTCACTTGAATGGGGCTTGAGCATGCGCGGTATTTGGTTTATGCAGTGGGTTCCGGAACGGATCCCCCGCGTAAGCCAAGGGCGGACTGTATGTATAGGCTATGTGAGCCACAGCCTTTCTATAGGACATAACGTCTCAATAACAATCAGATATTTGCTCTAACATAGGCAATGGATTATTTGGCTCAACTCACCGATGATGCCAAAGGAAACAAGAGTAAGCTGTTTCCCCAATTTATCCATGCTTTTCTGCAGCGGAGTCTTGGGTGTCTTGATCCATTAATTCAGGGGAATAAAAGCAAAAGAAAAGGGAGGGAGATGAAGGAAGGAAGGAAGAGAGAAAGACTCTTAATATCCACTTAGAGTTTTGTGCGTTGGAAGTAATCGTATCATGTCTCAAGGTTCAAATACCCTTCACATACTAGTCAGGGAATGCATGAGATGAATGGGGAACTATGAGCATTAGTTTTATATCTCTGAGTGTATCTACACGACAGAAATATTGTACAGTGCACCTGTGTTATATGGGGACACACTATACGTGGCTTTCAGCATACGCTGAAAGCTGTGCGGGAGCCGCACAGGAGCGTGTGGGGCACAAGGGGTGGCACGTCCCATTCAAATGAATGGGGTGTGCACCTGAGGTGTGCGCGTGCCGCTACACCACTGTGCTGCCACGCCGCCACACCGCCGTCGCATGCAATGGAATGATACCCATCCAATTCAATACTTCACTCAGTTGGAAAGAAGGAAACATTTCTGTTTCGGCTGGATCTGGCTTCAGTACTGAATATTGTATTTTTTGTCATGGAGATAGTAGAAGATTGAGATGCATGATTTGTAAGAAATTATGGAGATTTTCCCCAAAGGAACTCCCCCCTTCTTGCTCTCCTTTTGCCACATTCTTCCTTACCTCTTCCTCTTGCATCATTTTAAACACTTCTCCAAACTGTGAGTTTTCACCTGTGCCAATGACAACACCCTGAATGAGAAAAAGGGGACACAAGAAAACAGTCACACAAGGTTGACTTCTTACATAGATCCTGAAAGTCTTCTTTCAGATTTGCATACTTTTATTCCACGTGAAAACAGAACACACAATGGCATTCCTCCAGAGCTGCTCCGCATCTTTCAGTTTTACTTTTAGACTACCTGAGTTTATGCTCCAAACTACACAAGATGCAGAAAGTCTGTGAATGGCATTCCTGATGCTGCTTCTCTTTTGCTAGTGTGAAGCTTTGGGATAGCACTTACTTTCAGAGTTTGGAAACATTGGCTGCATGCGCACTTCAGACATAACCTCCTTTGGCACCACTTTAACTGCCATGACTTAATGCTATGGATTTCTGGGATCTGTAGTTTGGTGTGGAGCCGGAGCTCTCTGACCAGAGAAGGTTCAATATCTCCCAAAACCACAGTTCCCAGAAGGGTGGCAGAAGAGTAGGGTATAAATACTCTAAATGAAATGTAAATCCCAGGATTCTACAGGATGGAGCCATGACAATTAAAGTGGTATCAAACTGCTTTATTTCTGCAGTGCGGATGCACCTCAAGAAACAAGTCAGGAGGACCAACGAATAGCCCAGAATACAGAAACAGAATTGAGCTCAGGAAGGCCTTGCTACCCATGCAAGAGTCAACTGGAAGTCTTATTTTGATTCATATCAAAGAAGAGTTAATGGTCAGCTTGGATGGGCAGAGTCTGTCCACAGTTGATGAGGATATTTCACGGAGAAGGCTCCCATCTATGATTCAGTAGGGAGAGGCAGGCTATAAATAAAATGTATTATTATTATTATTATTATTATTATTAGTCCACCCAGAGCTTGGAAAAATCTCTTTTGGATCGCAGATCATGCTAGATAGGCATTACTGAGAGATACAGTTCAAAAGAGGAACCTTCACAAGCTCTAGTTTTCCACATATGGGACTGTGCATGGATCTTGAAAAATGCCCAGTTTGGGCCCTATGGGTAAGTATGATCAAGCTTCAGTGGAACCCAACTGCTATGTTTCCAGGTGGGTCCCTGATTTTGGTGTATCTCTTTACTAGAAAGAAGGAGGGAAGCGCAACCGTGTATCATGCAGAGCTACAACAATCAAATTGGGCATTCCTAGTGCTTCTCTACACTGCAAGTTATCCAAGCAAGGATGCTCTTTGCCACTCACTTTCCCTTTGCCATATCGCACAAGGGTTCCCATGAAAGCAATGTTGCTGAGAGTCATCATGTCTCCAGGCTCTGCTAAGATGCTGTCATTCTTACTACATGGCTCTGCTTCTCCTGTAAAACTGGACTCGTCCACCAAGAGGTCTGTCACCTAATGAAGACAGAGATGAATTCATTCCCTCAATACTGTTCCTTTATTGCTACAGCAGTTCCTTTAAGAAAAATATCAAATGAAAACAAGCCACATTCTGTCATCTGGCTACACAGTGGGCCCTTGGGGTTTGGTTCCAGGACCTGCCATAGATACCAAAATCCGTAGATGCCCAAATCCCAATAAATACAATGGCATAGTAAAATGGTAACCCTTATATAGAATGGCAAAATCACGTATTGCTGTTTGGAATACACACACACACACACACACACACACAGAGTGGGTCATCCCAATACATGGGGGATCCATTCTGGACTCCCCCGCTGCGTATGAGGAAAAACGCCTACGCTCAACCCCATTTGTTTTAATGGGAGAGTGTGTGCCATTATATCTCCTGTGAGCTAACCTTCCGCGTAAGGTTAAAGCTTCTTATGACATACACACACACATATATACTCACACACACTTGTCCTTCCATATTCACTAGAGTTAGGGGCACAAGACCCCCGTGCATATGGAAGAACGACAAATAACAAAAACACCATGTTTTTATCTGAGAGGACACCTTTCTAGGAATCTCTAGGTCCTCCAGTGCAACTCTGTGGCCAACGTCCGACAGACACTGACCAAAGAACTGCACCGGAGGAGCTACAAGTGCCTAGTGCCTCTAGGAATCTCTAGGTCTTTCAGTGCGACTTTTAGTTAAAGTTGACCATAGAGTTGCACAGGAGGACCTAGAGATTCCTAGAGAGAACATATTAATAAAATCCATGAATAATCAAATCTGCAAATATCAAAGCTGCAAATATGGAGGGATGAGTGTATATTCAAGCTGTAGATGGTTGAATCCATGCATACAGAATCTGTAGATATGGATGGTTGAATCCATGCACAAAGAATCTGTGGATATGTATATGTATTGCATATCCTCTAACATTTCAGAGATGAAAACCAAGACACATGTGGCCAAGGAACATGAGGGCATGGTCAAGATGACAAAAGTTATTAAGGGAATATCATCATGAGGACTAGAAATATAAGGCCATACATTGCATTTTCAGCAAGCTATATGACCGGAGCACACACGGATATGGGACACACATGTTGTATATATTGTCTGTCTGTTACCTCAGTGAGTCTGATGTCTGCAGGGACCCTGTCTCCCATAGAAAGGCACACAACATCTCCGGGCACCAATTCTCGAGCGAGAAGGTGTTGCAGTTTCCCTTCCCTCAGGCTGCATTTTTAGAGAGAGGGAGAGAAAAAACACAGCAAATTCTGAGTATCTTGAGGTGATCAGAACAGAGCTGTCAAAGAAGTTATGCTGAAGGCGAGGTTACCAAATGTCTTCCTTTTCCAGGACATGTCTTACATTTCAACCAGGATGAATGTCAAAATGCCCTCCATTTGGAGCATGAATAAGAAGCGTTAATTTACACTTATATTAGTGTTTTTCGCTTGTATTTTTCTTGAATGTTCTACATTTTGCAGTGTTTTGTCCTGCTTTGCATTGAGGACATCTGGTCAGCCTGGCTGAAGGTGTACATCTCATGAACATCTCAGCTGCCTCATTCATTCTAAGGTTCATTTACCTTCATTGAGAGAAGAAAGGAAAAAGGAATGGGAAGAAGTATGGATGAAATATAAAGTCTAGGACAAGGTTCCTTAAAATGTAATGCAAGAGGCTTGTTGGGATGGGATCAGACCAAAGACCCATCTTCACCAATGTCCTTTCCCCCTAAGAAGTAGCCAATGACACACACAAATGAATGTGTAATTCTTAGACCTATGTGATGTAGATGCTTTCCCCCAAAAGCTATGCTTAGCATTTCCACACAATAATATTTAAATATACACTAAAAACTATCTTTCTATTATTCTCTCTCTCTCTCTCTCTTTCCCTCTCTCACACATATACACACAAGTTCTCAAAGTAGAAGACTTTGAATGACTGGTAAAAAGCACATACTTTTTGGGTGTCTGTTTAATAAGCCTGAATCCCTGGCAAGCTCTTCGGAGCTGTTCAAAGTTAAGCTTGGCTGCTACTTGGAAAGCAGTTACACCAAATATATGCAGGTTCAATGTCTTCGGTCCAAAACACATTGCAGAAATAATCCAGTTTGAGACCGCTTTAACTGCGCTGGCTCAGTGCTGGGGAATCCTGGGGATTGTTGTTTGTGGTGGCATTAGAGCTCTCTGACAGAGAAGGCTCAATGTCTCCCAAAACTACAGTTCCCAGAATTTCCTAGCATTGAACCAGGGCAGTTAAAGCGGTCTCAAACTGGATTATTTCTGCGGTGGGTTTTGGACCTTTCAATTTCGGATTAAAACCCAGAAAGGATTCACTGACCCATTGATGTGCCACATTTTGATGTGCCAAAAGCCACCAGCCACCACTAATGCAAAGCCTATAAGTAGCAGGTCGAAGATGAATTATGGATGCCTCTCCATGCCAAAGGTAAAAAAGAAAGACGCTTCAACAGCTTACCAGTCACATTCTGGAGGCACTAACTTATTGAGTTCTTCCAGCGATTTTTCAGACCGATGTTCCTGTAAGGATTTCGGGTAGAAAAAGAGCATGACACTTATGAACTCATCCTTTTTCCTCATCAGGTAATATTAATACTAATAATCTGAGATGGTTCTAAAAGGGATTTACCTGAATGAAGGCCACTGTTACCACAATGATGACAGCCTAGTCAAGGAAAAGAGATAAAAAATTACTGGTAAATATAGCACATTGCAATATATACCAGATGGCATTGAGAGCTTTATTAGGCTTTTGTTGAAATGAAACCCAAAGAATGTATTTATTTATTAAAATATCTATATCCCGTCCTGTAACTAATGATCTCAGGGTGGTGTACAATAAAATATGTTTGAACAGTAAACAATAAAAATAAGTATATTAAACCACTTAATTATTAAAACAAAACAGTCTAAAAACAGGGAAACCAATTTGGAAGCATTTGCTGGTGCAGATTTTGCAGGAAAATTCTTCAGCCAATAGTCATGTTTTTGCATGGATGACAGCAAGCTTGGCAACAATCGGGCCTCTAAAGGGAGGATATTCCAAAATTGAAATGCTATGGTAGAGAAGCCATGCATAGCTGGCTGCCATCAATACAGAACTTGGTAAAGTTCCTTTTTAAAAAAAACTACAGCTCCCAGAATACCCAATGGCATGGGACAAAAGGAGTCTCAAACTTTTCTTTGGATTGGTTCTTGACAGGGAGACAAGAAGAGATGAATGTGGCTGATACACACCATTAGTAACATGCCAGTTCTTGGGTAACTTGAGTACTGGAACGGCTTGACTGCTCATGTCTTGTTTGTGGGCTTCCTATAACATATGGTCCAATATTTCACAGATGAAAACCAGGATGCTTGGAGTCACATTGTTTCATGATATGTCCAAAATATGATGGCCTCAATTTGGTCATCTTAACTCTGGTGACATAAACCTCTGCAGTTCACCACCACTGGATAGCATTCTGGTCAACGGTGGCTAGAAATCTCTATTTTGGGATGCCTATGTATATGAATCCTCTCTGGGTTGTGATGTGAACATCAAAAGAATTATCCAAGGAGCTGAACCTCAGCTGGATTCACCTTAGATAGCGCCTTCAGGCTACAAACCAGCATGGATTCATCACCTCATTGGCATGGAAGCCACTGGTTATAATGATGTTAGTAGGATCAAGAGTCCCCACTAAACCATGACTGTGTTAGAAAGAAATGACGTACCACTGCAATACTCACGGCATCTTCATACTCTTTAGTAATCACACTTACTAAAGCGGAAGCCAACAGCAAAAGAATCAGTGGGTTCTTAAACTAGAAGGAAAGAATACAAGGTTGTTTTGTTTTTTAAATTCGCGCAGGATGATAGCTTTTGTTGTCTGTCTTTCTCTTTTGGGAAGCAGTTTTAAGTAGGATCAAAGCTCCCGCTTCTCACTTCCCATAATAATGTTCTCTTTGGGTTACAGAGCCTTTCCCACTGGAATCTGCTCCAGCCAGTTTTGCCTCCTTCTCAGATCCAGTCTCTGGTAGTTCCAAGTGCTGGAAAAATGGCCATGAGATGGCCATGGGTTGAATGATTCCCACCCTTGACCTCAAAACCCTTATCCATCTCTTGCACATTCCCAAAGCACTGATTTCCTCTGTTCCACAAGCCATTACTTAGTCGCAACATGGCTACCCTTGGATATGTTGGTTCAAAACAAACAGGGCGCCTTCCACATCATTGGAACAACGGGTCTGTTCTGAGTTTTACTACAAACTTTAAAAGTGTTTGGTGCAAGGTATGAAAGAAACATTAAAGCAAATCTGAAAAGCAAATTTAAAGCAAATAAATTCAAAATGGACTTGCCCCAGCCGGTTGAAGGGCAAATTTAAATCGACAACAACCTCTTGAGGACTATGAGTTTCCCCAGCCCTGAGCTCTCCTATGGATCCCATCTTCTAAGATAAATTGGTGAAGGGGGAATATTTATTTATTTTGTTCATTTATATCCCACCTTTCCATTGATAACAATGGGACTCAAAGCACCTTACAATGTGTTAATGAGATTCATAGTGTGGTTCTTCTTTGGGGTTGGCACAGGTCAATATCGAAGCTCTTGAAAACAGGTTGGGCAAATGTTTGAAGAGATTGGATTACTGTCTCCCATTCATTTCACTGGAAACTGAGCAGGAAGACTTCCTGGTGAGTTATAGCCATTGTTCATCCTTTGTTTTAAAGAACAAATGAAGCTATGGAAGGAATGCATGTTCCCTTTCAATCAACATATACAGGGTTAGCCATGTTGACCATACAACAGAGTACAATAACATCCAAAATCCACAAACAGTGATACTTTTATTGGACTAACTAAAGTGCACAAAATAGTGTAAGCTTTCGAAGTGCCGTTGGCGCCTTCATCAGACAAAGGTGTTAAAATCATACTGGAGAAAGAAAAATATAACAGTATTAGAGTCAGAGGTCTACATTTTGTCAAGTTGTAGTTATTGTTTTCATTTAAGATAGTATGGAATAATATCTATGCAGGCAGAGGTTATTCTTTCTGGCCATGTGGTTCTGGGAGATATAGACTCCAATAAAGGTCAAATAAAGCTATCACCGTTTTGTGAATTTTGGATGTTATTCTACTTTGCTTTGAATCAGTTATTTTTACCCTAAAACCTGCAGAATGGGCTACATCTCATGCAACAGACTAAACCCCCTCAAAACTCTCCACCGATGTCCAACTCTCTTACCTGATCGAGATATTTTTTCCAGATTGGTTCTGGATTATCTGCTACAAATTCGTTCCAGCCGTGTTTGATCCTGCGCTGCAGCACTGAGAATTCAGAAAGTCCTTTATGGAAATCAACCTAAGGATAGGAAACAGGCATTGACCACGGCTTGGAAAAGTTCCTTTCGGGGACTAAAACTCCCAGAATCGAAGGCTCCATCTACACTGCAGGAACAATGCAGTTTGACGCCACGTTAACTGCTATGGCTCCATGCCATAGGATGTGTTGTTTTCAGAGAGATTTAGCCTTCTCTGTCAGATAGCTCTGGTGCTACAATAAGCTCAAATCTTAGGATTCCATAGGATGGAGCTATGACAATTAAAGAAGTGTCAAACTGCATTAATTCTGCAATGTGGTGGCAATCATTTTTCCAAACTCTGTGCTCATAAACAAGAAGATGGCTCTTCCACTCCTCTTTCTTTTAATTCTTCTAAGCTGTTTTCCCTTCCCAACCTCAGACAGTTTTATGGCTCTCACCTGCAACATTTTGGCTAACTCTTCTGTATGGCATTTGCAAGCTTCTTTGGGAGGCAACGCTGTGATCTCTTTCTCTTCTTCAGCCAGCTTCAGTTCGGATTCATCTTCAGGCTGCAGAATGCAAGTAAACTATAGGGTCAAGGGTGATGCAAAGACAATAACAACTTTGTTGTATTTGGGGAATTTACTAGGGACTTTGGCACAGATTTGGAGGGGGTTCGAAGTTTGGAGATCCGTAGGACGATAGTGATGCTGACGACAATGGCAATTAATTATTTCTTGTCTTTTTAAATTGTCTATCTAAGCAGGATTGTTAATATCTTGGCGGTCTAACAGAGCCAGCTAACCACCCACAGTTGCGACCACCCAAGTCTGTATGATTGATTGACTGTTCATAATTTATAATTAATTAATTAATCTATCAATCAATGGGAGCTATTGTGGTGTAGTGGTCTGAGTGTTGAACCAAGACTTTGGGAGATCGAAGTCTGACTCCCTGCTCACTCACAGGAACCCATTGGTGACCTTTGGAAAGCTACACGCTCTCGGCTGAAGAAAAGGCAATGGCCAGCCTCCAAGGAAATCTCATGCTAGGTTCACCTTAGGGTTGCTATAAGTCAGAAATGACCCAAAGGCACACAAAAACAATCTGTGAGATAGATAGATAGATAGATAGATAGATAGATAGATAGATAGATAGATAGATAGATTATTGCTATAAATGACAAATATTAGAAATCTGTGATCTAACACAACGATCTGCAGTCCTGGTAATAAAGGTTCCTATGAAGGTCATTGGGAAGGAAAAGGAAAAGAAGAAATAAGGTTTGACATTGAAGAAACAAATATACCAAAACAAAACAAAACAAAACAAAACAAAACAAAACCCAACAAGGTGAAAGAAGAGAACAAGAATGAGGACAGGGGCAATAAAAATGTGGTTTCCACTAGTGTCTGAGTGTCAAAGTATGTATATATGTATATGTATGTGTATATGTGTGTGTGTGTAAGTATATTCTATCTATCTATCTAGCTATCTATCTATCTATCTATCTTCCATAAGCAAAGATAAGGAAAATCAGCAGAAAGAGCTTTCATGTACCGGAACAACAGTGTTTTTTGATTTTAGAGGATTTGAGCTAGAGGGATCAGGACTGTTAAATCTGCCTATTTTCTTGGCTTCCCAAAGGCTTCTTTCTTTTAAGATGGAGGATTGAGAGTTCAGTCCATACCTTTTTCGAGAGAAAATCCTCCAGGGAGGATTGAACTATAAAGTTATTTCAGGGTAAAAAGGAGAGAGAGGAGAGAAACACAGCTTTTAATTCAAGAAAGCCAACCAAGTTATTGCTCCGAAATGGCCTTGCAAGCTCTTGATTCGTTTACTCTTGGCACAGACCATTTTCCTCCTTGTTGTTGGATGGTCCCTGGAAAAGTGCTTCAGACCATGGAGGCTCTATGGTTACCTAACCAATGATAGATGGATCTTCCATAAATGTGACCAGTTTGCAGTCTTGGTCAGCAAACAAGATGGCGCACCTCCCATGCCATGTACCAAAGTCATCTGGATTCATAGCTGTTTCTTCAGCACTAGGAAAGGGAGCAGAGCTTGGAAAAGTTACTCTTTTGGATGACAACACCCAGAATCCACTAGGTCCTGACAGATTCTGGGAACTGTAACCCAAAGAGTGGTCCTTCTAGGCTAGGAATGGAAAAAACATGTGGCATTTCCTGGCTAGCCTGGCACATAGCCTTCTCCTCCAACATCTATTCTTAGCATCTCTGCCATTTGACCACTTCACTACGGCCAACTGCAACACTTTTGACTCCCGTATGGCAAACCCTGATCTCAAATTTCTCCAAAAGTGGGCACCAGAGGAGCCATTTACAGCTGGCGGTTCAATCCTGGGCGACAAAGGAACAGAAAACGACGCAGGAGGCGAGCCTGGCATGTTTGCATTCAGTGCGCCTGCCACCTTAGCCAACCTTTGTCCTTCTGCAGCACAATGTAAGCTAAACATAATAATAATAAAAAAAGTCATGCCACTTAGCTTGGGGGCTGGTCCTGAGGAAAGAGAAGTACGTATTAGTTTAGGTAAGCTGAGTTGGCACAGGCATGGAGGAAGAAGTCCTTTAAATTAATAAATAAAAAATCCCAAGAGATGTTTGGAAATGAAGCCAAGGCTGCAGCTGTGTTTATTTTTCGCTACTGAGAGCCTAAGGCGCAAGCCCACACAATATTGGAGCGGGTACGCAAAAATCAGAATTTAAGGTGTGTGTGTATATTCAACCTTTTATTTAAGATCATTTCAATTTTTTATGCCATACTCAAAACTAAACAAAAAAGAAAGAGGCATAACATCTATCGTGTCCTTATAAATATCACATATCTCCCATTTTCTGATTTTTAACCCCCATTTTTCCGTCCCCTCCCTTACTATTTTTACCATTTCCCTTATCTATTGTTTGAATATCTTCAATCCTTGGATGCTTGCATCCATGGATAAAGAATCTGTGGATACAGAAGGCCGACTGTATTTTGTTGTTATTGTTGTTATTGTTTTTATTTATTGAGTTGCTTGCATGACATTTCCCATCGGTCACTGCTTTGACTTCTTAAAAGGCGAAGAAGTAAGAGGACTCTCTTCACTCTCAGATAAAGAGATTTAAGACAAAACAGGTCACTTGAGATTTCTGACCATTGGCACATCTGAGGAGGGCACAGGGGAGAGGCCAAAGATTTGGCACACTATGTCAGAACAATGCGCCTGTTCCAACCCTTCACTAACCACCTATTGAAATTGTGAGTGTGCAGGAATGTATTTGATCTGTAGCTATTCTGTAGTACGGATGATCAGATCAACAGTGAGATTACGCTGTGTTAAATGTGTGCGCGCTTGTGTTAAAGGAACTCTTGCGTTGAGTTTCTTAGCACACCCACCTCCAGAATCTGGCAGGATAAACAGAAACAAGGGATTGTTGGCACAGAAGTTCTTGTGTGGGAATACAAAATAAGTATTGAGTTTTCAGGTATTCCCATTTTTACCTGTGAAAGGTTCATAGCACTGGGGACGTGTAGGAAAGTAGAGTGGAAAAGTGTAAAGAAGTTACTGGTTTGAATGTCACCTCTACCATGAACTGGTTTGAATGAACTCACTGGGTGACTTTATGCAAACCTTAGGAAGTGATAATAATCATGGTAATAAGAATGAAGATACTAATGATACTTACCTTACAAAGTGGTTGTAAGGATTAGAATTAGCTGGTGTGCATGAAGTGTGATAAGCACTTGAAAGTCTCTTGAAAACCTCAGTGATAGAAGCAACAACTTTAGAAAGAATTACTTATGAGGGTGACACCAGAAATGTTATACAAAATGAGGAAGGAAGGAAGGAAGGAAGGAGGCAGTGTTGATTTTCTCGATTTGTCAAAATCCAGCAACTGTGTGTGGTTCCCAAACTTTGGTCTTCCAAGTGTTTTGGACTTCAGCTCCCAGAAGCCCCAGCCAGCTTGACCAATTGTCAGGAATTCTGGGAGCTGAAGTCCAAAACATCTGGAGCAGCAATTTTTGGGCATCCCTGTAGCACAATCCTGTCTGTCCATTGCAAACAAGATACAGTTGGCCCTCCTTATCCATGGATTTTTTTTATACACAGATTCAAGCATCCACAGCTTGAAAATATTTTTTAAAAGTATAAATTTCAAATATCAAACCTTGATTTTTTTTTTCCCATTTTATACAAGGGACACCATTTTGCTATGCCATTGTATTTAATGGGACCTGAGCATACACAGATTTTGTTATTCACGGGGGTTCCTGGAGCCAAACCCCAGTGGATAACAAGGGTCCACTGTAGTCATAAATAGTGCATGATGCACTAGGATATGTGCTATGTTGCCAACAAAGCTTAGAAACATTGCTGTTGAGGGACTACAGTGCTAATATAAAGACCATGCTGGTTGGGGATGCTGGGTCTTATAGTTTAAAAACCCTTTCCCAGCCCCCAAGAGCCACATTTATCCATCTCCCATTTCACATCTGGGAAGAACACAGGATAGTCCAACAGCTAGAAGAAAGAAAATAAGTCCGTGATGTGAAACACTAGTATAGCTGCAGGATCCATTCAACATCAACATTTTGGAAGGGTTGAGTCTCCCTTCCAAAATCCAAAATGTTCCAAAATCCAAACTCTTCCACAACGGTGGCAGAGAGAGTTTCACTTTTGCTTTCTGATGGTTCGATGTAAACACACTTTATTTCATGCACAACATCATTAAAAATATTGTGCACAAAATTACCTTTAGGCTATGTGCACCAGGTGGATACGAAGCATACATGAATTTCACGTTGAGACTTGGGTCCCATCTCCAAACTCTTTCATGATGTATGTGCAAATATCCCAAAATCTGAAAAAACCATCCAAAATCCAAAACACTTCTGGTCCCACGCATTTCTGATAAGGGAGACTCAACCTGTATTCCTCTAATACAATGACATTTCAAAAGAGAAAACTCCTTACCGCTTCTTCAGTCTCCCCGCTTTCCACTGGCTGGTATTTCAGGCTCCAGGAACGTTTCCGGAAAAATCTGGAGAGCAAATGCTTTGCTCCCATCTCGATTGGCACAAGGATCAGCAACTGAAAAAAGGCAGGAGCTGAGAAATCCTTCTCCAGCCAGTGTGGCTGTTGGTTTGGGCTATTGTTTCCTGGCTGAGGCTCACATTCCCTTACGAACCAAGGATGTAGTGAGAGAAAAGGCGATCAGGTGGCTGTTACCTGAAGCCGACAAGGTGACGCCACACCTACCGCTCGCAACAGGTGCCTAGGAGGGGCCGAATTCCTGGCTCAGACCTACTTGGAGTGTCTGAAATATCTGGACGGATCAGTTCTCAGGAATTGCAGCCCCTAAACCTCCCCCCCCCCATCCCTGTGTCCAAGGAAACCAAATTTTTACATTTACATGGTCTTTCTAGTACAGTTACCTGAACCACAACTGAAGGAGGGCTGGGCTATTTGTGAAGTTATTTTTTTTTCTCCTTTGCATGCATTTTTGGAATGCACACCTTGGACAATTTCACAGATGGCACCTGGCTTCCGCAGTTTGGTTTTGCCTGAACCTACTGGGAAGAGATTTCGCCACCGGCTCTCCGTTCCCCTCTCCTGATGGAGTGCAAACTATTTTGGGAGTGCAAAGTTTAATGGAGTGCAAATTATATTTGCATTTTGAATTCAGTTTGCAGCAACAGAAGTAAGCCAAGAATTCAAAGATATAGCCGAATCAGTATGTAGAGAGATATTGCAGCACCTTTGAGAGTAACTGAAAGAAGTTGACAACATGAGCTTTTGTAGACTTTGGTCTACTTCCAAAAGCATCTGAGGAAGTAGACTGAAGTCTATGAAAGCTCATGCTGCCAACTTCTTCCAGTTAGTCTCAAAGGTGCTATAAGATCTCTGCATACTGAAGTAAGCCAAGGACAACTAATGAATCAGTTGAGGAGCCTCTTTGGACAAAAAAATGACAGCCTATTTTAGCTTCAAATTCTTCTTGTTGTTGTTGTATCTCTTCAAGTCATTTCTGATTTATGCTGAGTCCAAGGGGATCCTATCCTGGGGTTTTCTGGGGTTGAGAGTGTGTGACTTGTCCAGGGTCACCCAGTGGGTTTCTATGGCTGAGTGGGGATTTGAACCCTGGTCTCCAGAGTTGTAGTCCAGTGGATACCAAAATCCATGGATGCTCAAGTCCCATTATCTACAGTGGTGTATTAAAATGGTGTCCATTATATGAAATGGCAAAATCAAGGTTTGCTTTTTGGACATTTTGTGGGGATATTTTCAAGCCATGGATGGATGAATCCATAGATCCAGAATCTGTGGATATGGGGAGCTGGCTAATTTAAGTCATAGGTGTTTCATTTCAGCCTTCTAGAAGCTGAGAAAATACTACAGGCATTGTGGAAAACACCAAATGAAGGAAGAGAAATGGTCATCTAGGGAAGCTGGATTTAATGCCAGGATATGATGTTCTACATCTTCCTTTAGGACTGAACCAAAGCACTTCCTTCTCTCTGTGGAAGAGATGCCTATCTAGAGAGAAAGTAGCTGTAGGTCATGACAAGGCAGCGCACCTGGCATGTGGCGAAACAGGTAGGCGTCATAAATATGCTGCCAAATGGTTTCTGTGGGAAACTGCATGGGATGTTAAATGATTCATGCTTCTTTGGTAAAACAGTCTTTACTGGGTTGATCCCATTTCTCCAACAGGTGATGGCTGTGGATTCTGAAAGCAAGGTCCTTCCGAATGGATAAAACATGCAATTCCATGCAATGTAAAGCCAATGAATTCCTCATCCTAAGACTGAGGAACTGCGAAAGCTGCTTCACACAATAGGAGAGAGCATAGGTATTATTTACTTTGGCAGAGAGCAACGTGTCAGAGTCAGTGTCAACAGTCTTTTTCATTACCTGCCACTTGAGTCTATTTTAATTGGAGATGTCAGGGGTGAACCCAAGTCTTTCTTTATGCAAAACAGATGTCTCTCCTATAAGCCCTTCCTGGTCATAAAACATATGTAGCTTTTTTTATACTAGGAAGTAATAGTCTCACTATATTCTGCACTGGTCAGGTCTCACTTGGAGTATTATCTTCAGTTCTAAGATCCCTATTTTAAGAAGGATACAGACAAGTTGGTGCAGGTACAGAGAAGGGGAATGAGGATGATAAGAGGGATGGAGAACAAAACATAAGAGGAAAGGGTGAAGGAGCCAGGCATGTTCAGCCTGGGGGTCAGTCACACTTAATGTTTTTTGACGCAGAGATTCACATCTGTGCACCGTTCCCCACTATGTTTTAAGGCATTTCAATCTGATGCTTCATTCTCATTCGTCATCATTCCAAATTAAAATGGTGGCACCTCAATTGCCGAATGGTGGCTGTGCAATCCGAATCAATTCAGTATCGCATTCACACCACCACAGATGCAAATTGTTTTGGCACCCAAAAAAAAGACACGGTGAGTAACCCGGTGCTGAATATACAGGGTAAAGTTGTGTTTTCACTGGCACCTCCGCACACCACACCGTGTGCATTCAGGGTACAGTGTGAACAACCCTGAAATAACCCAGTTTCCACACTGGGTTATTTCATAGTGTGAATGACATATTGGTGAAGAGAAGACTGCAGGACTGCAAGACTACATGATCTCACTCTATATACTTCAAGGGCTGTCACAGAGAAGACTCTGTTCTCCGCTGCCCCAGAGGTAGGACTAGCTCTACTGGTTTGGAATTATGGGAGAGTAGATTTCAATTGTACATTAGAAGGAATGTCTTGACTGTAAGAGCGATTTGGCAATGGAACAAATTGCCTAGGCAGGTGGTAGGTCTCCTTCTCCGGATGTTTTCAAGAAAGAGGCTAGACAGCTATCTACTGGGGATCTTCTAAGTAGAGAGCCTGCACTGAGCAGGAGGTTGGATTGATGGCCTATGAGGCCCCTTCCAACTCTATGACTCTATGATTCTCGGTCACACAGAAAATACTCTAGACGAGTCTTCTTTGGCCAGCAACAATTCTCTATCACCTCAAGTCAGTGTTTTTCTCATTGGTTTGTCAGTACAGTGGTACCCCGGGATACGAATTACCCAGCTTACGAATTTTTCGGGATACGAAAAAATCCCATAGGGATTTATTGTTTCGGCTTACGAAGGTTTTTTCGGGTTACGAAAAAACCTCGGCGCTATTTCGCCACCGGAGGGCAGCAGAGAGCTATTTTTTTCCATTAGCGCCTATGGCAATTCAGGTTACGAAGGTTTTTCGGGTTACGAAATTAGCCGCGGAACGAATTAATTTCGTAACCCGAGGTACCACTGTACTGGATTTAAATGAGATCCTAGAGAAGTCACCCTTTGGATCACAACACCTAGAAAACCTCAGCCAATGGGATTCCGGAAACCATTGACTTCACAGATGTTTTCCAAGTTCTGCCCTAGACTAACTGGCCCAAAGCAAGGCCAAGAAACACTATCGCCTCATGTTCCCTTGCCCAACTTCCCAACACCTTGTTTTCCATTGGTTTTTGTAGCCCGTTCTACCAAGCCAGTGCAAAATCTGAAGCACTTATGATTTTATCCTGGTCATTGAAGACAAACTACCTTTGCATGGACAGATCAGATCCCAGACACTTTGTCTGCTGAAGGGGCACTGATGTAAATCCTCATACCAATAAATAGAAGTGAGCAAAAAGTCCATTCAGCACTGCCTATGGAGGTCAAGATTTCTGGCTTTACAAGCAGTGATGAACTATTAATACCATCATTTCCAGCTCTTGAATGCAGAGTTGTACACATAGCTTCCGACTTCTGCCCACTGAACAAGCTGCTCCCAAATCAAGTCCTCCACAAGCTGATGTTTATCTCTTTCTCTTAAGAGAAATTGGCAGATTTTATATCTGTAAAATGTAAATGTTACCTTCTTCATGCAAAGCAGGAGCTCAGAAACTGCAACTGAAATGCAATACTCTCCTATTTAGCGGATCCAAAAGAGATACTGTAACTCTTCCCAGATTCAAGTGGGCTGTATTGTATTTTGTTGCTACGTAAGAATTAAAGATGAGGAATCTTTCAGGGAAAAAAGGTGGTAAATCTGATGCAGGACTAACATGGGCTGCATCTGCACTGCAGAAATAATCCAGTTTGACACCACTTTAACTGCCACATCTCCATCCTGTGATTTGTAGTTTGTTGTGGCACCAGAGCTCTCTGACAGAGAAAGCTAAATGTCTCATAAAACTACAGTTCCCAGAATTCCATAGCACTGAATAATGGCAAAGTGATGTAAAGCTGGGTTTTTTTTCTGCAGCACTAATGCAGCCATGGTTGACTTCAAAATCAGTCTTCTAAGCAACCAAAGTCTTAGGCCTGGATGGGTGAACTTATGTATTTCTCTTTAGCAGATATTCCTTCCTTCTGGAAACCCAGGAATCTGTTGGATAGGGCCATGTCAGTTAAAGTGATGCCAAACTACATTATTTCTACAGTGCAGATGCATCCTTAATCAATTTATAACAGTATGGTGGCTTACCAAATCCATGTACTTCCCCTTCTCTTTTTCTCTCTCTCTCCCTCTCTCCCTCTCTCTTTCCTTTCTGTTTCTTCTCTTTGTAATCACACATTAAAAATCAAATTATAAACGTTATGAAAAAAAACATGCGGAAGGTGATGAACAGCAAAGGTGCCTTGGAGGTTTCCCAGTACAAGTTTCCTATTACCAATAAAGTCAAAGTTCAGAAAGCATTTAGAATGAGACAAGAATATTGTTCAAAATAAGAACTTTTAATACCATCCAAAATAGTGACTGTATGTATCGTAGTCATTAACCATCCAAGACTGTGGTGGAGTTGCATGCTAGCATGTCTGTGCTTATCCAGGGCCCCTTTTGTGTCTGTGTGACTCAGTTTCCCATCTGAGTTTCAACAAGGGCGATAAGGAAGTGCAACCAGAGTGAGTCTGGCATGAGAAGACAAGAAGTCAGAACTGGATTAGCAGCCATGTGTTTGGACAGAACCCAACCATGGAAACCCAGAGTGTCATGACAGGTCATCTTTTTGAATCCAGAATGCCACAAGGAAATGTGAAGTCGAAGGCTTTCATGGCCGGCATCCATAGTTTTTTGTGGGTTTTGGGGGCTATGTGGCCATGTTCTAAAAGACTTTATTCCTGATGTTTCGCCAGGATCTGTGGCTGGCATCTTCAGGTAAACTTCAGCAATAAACTCTTCCAGAACATGGCCACATAGCCCAAAACCCCCACAAAAAACCCACAAGGAAATGCTTAAATTTGGCACACACACACACACAGAGTACTCTTAATAGGACAGAGTTTGGGAATGTTACTTAGTTCAACTATAATACCCAAAACTTCCCAGCCAGTATGTGCAGTTGGCTCTCCATGTTTCGACTTTTGCAGATTTGATTATTCACAGATTTGATCAATATGTTCTCAGATCTGACCAATATGTTCTCTCTAGGAATCTCTACATTCTCCAGCTCCGCTCTGCTGGAAGTTGACCATAGAGTCACTCTGGAGGACATCTCTCGACATTTTATATGTCCTCCAGTGCAACTCTATGGTCAACTTCCAACAGGTATTGACCATAGAGTTGCACTGGAGGAGCTAAAGATTCCTAAAGAGATGTTCTCTCAGGTTAAACAAAAAAGAAGAGTGGTCTTTTTATTTGTGGGTTTTCTACTTTCATGGGGGTCCTGTGCCCCTAACCTCAATGAATGTGGAAGGCCCACCATAGTCCAAAAAAGTAACTTTCCCAAGAATGGAGTAAAAGCCACTCTCTCCTAGCAAACCTGACACTCTCCATATTCTTTACATTGGGGATGGGAATGATGTGGCCCTCAGGTTGGTTTTGTGGCTCCCGAGAAACAACAGGAACAATGCTTGACTCTCAAGGAACCCATGATGGAGGTCCATGATGATGGAAACCAGGATCCTAGACTGTAGAACAGCCTAACTGCAAATCATATTGTACTCATGCATTTTCGCTCCACGACTCGTTCTCCTTGAGACTTGACTTGAATTAACTGATGCGCTTCTGTTGCTGTTTCACATAACCCACCACATTATTGGAACTGCCTCCTGCAAAAGCAATAAGTGGAAGGTTAGAAAACAATAGCAACTCCAGGCTATTAAAGAATTTATTATCCATTTCCATTTGTTTCTCTTTGGTTTTGAACCCATGGCTCTCCCAGACCTGGGCTGCAAGGTAGCTCACAACATGATTCAAAAGACATGCGAATGAAAATGATGACAATTCATATAATCAAAACAGAACCAAACGAGTTTGCAATGTGAAAACACCAAATGAATTTAAAACAGTTCTAAAACCACATAGGATTAAATATATCGATAACCATCATAATGTAAAATTAAGACAAAGCTGGGTGAGTTTGGAAAATCAGTACGCAAAAGGGATCTTGTAGCACCTTTGGGACTAACGGAAAGATAGAAGTTGGTGATATGAACTTTTGTAGACTTGAGCCTACTTCCTCAAATGCATCTGAAGAAGTAGACTCAAGTCGACAAATTTATTTATGAAGTTTCATAACGAAAGCCAGGACCTCAGGATATAAACTTTACAATGCTCTATAAATAAATGCTGAACTTCCCAGAGGTTCAGGTACAGTAGATTAAAAAGTGCAATATATTATAATATCTATGTTATAAACATTTTTTATAAAATCAAGCACGGAAGGCAGAATTAGCCACGATTTGTATCCTGGAATCTTACCAAAGTATTCCTTATAATGTTTAGGCCTTAGATTCCATCCATCTGGAGAAGGAAAAAGCAAAACAAGGTTGAGCAACTTAAGAAAAAATCACCAAATGACAATTTTGCATTGACAGTAAACAGGTGAGTTGGGTGTTCTATCTTTCTGAGGTTTCCAACACTTTAAAAAGAAGCAAACGATCATTTGGAGCTCTGAACAACAGAGCTAAGAAAACACTCACTTTGCTTTTACACTTACTGCAGCGAGGCAGCTTTGGAGACATCTAGTGTCTCAAAGCCTAACGTGCAGGAATATCAAACGAGAAAATACTTCTTAAAAAAGAGCCAAACTACCTAAAAGCTTTTGTGTATCATATAGTGAATGTTGCAAAGATTCGGGTGTGAATTTTGTGAACAATATGTCTCCAACTGCCAACATTCATATAGTGAATTTTGTGCACAGTAAGTCTCCAATTGCAAAGATTAATGTGTGAATTTTGTGCACAATAAGTCTCCAATTGCAAAGATTCAGGTGTGAATGTTGTGCACAGTAAGTCTCTAACAGCAAACATTCATGTAGTGAATTTTGTGCACAATAAGTCTCCAATTGCAAAGATTTAAGTATGAATTTTGTGCACAATAAATCTCTGAAGATGCTCATGAATCCATAAGAGTTTTCCGGCACTCCAGAGATGCATTTTAAAAATATTTACAAATATACTTTCGATCCATCCTTGTCCATGCTAAGCCTTCCAACTCCTTCATCTATTACAGAGGAGATAACATGAGCAGTGCCCTTCTGGATCTTTGCCTTTTGCTTAAGAAATGGTTTGGCCATTGGCATAGGTGAGGGGGCTTTGGGTTCACAATGGCACGCCAACATACCTGAATTTCCTCGTAACTTGATGCACTGGCCCCTATTGGGGATGCCCTCAGCAGCATTGCCAGGGTTGATAATGTGACATTCATATCCTGTTGGACAATGTAGGGGCTCATCTCCATCCTCAGTGGTGCTGCAAGCTTCAGCTATGAGAAGAAACAGAAAAGCAAATGGTGAGCCTAGCCAGGTGGGGCCAAAGATCTATCAGAACCCATGATGGATCTAATCTAGGAATGAGCAGCTGCTGCCACAGTGCAGACTTAATGCAGCTTGACACTGTTTTAACTTTCATGGCTCCATCCTAGGAAATCCTGGAGTTTGTAGTTTATTGTGGCACTAGAGTTCTTTGACAGGGAAGGCTACATATCTCACAAAACTCAATTCCCAGGATTCCATAGCGCTGAGATTTAAATTTTATTGTATACAGTATTTGCATGAAAAGTTGTGGGGTTTGAGGGGGAGCCTAGAAACAAAGTACTTTTAATCCAAACAAAATGGTTATGTGAAAAATCTCCAAATCAGTGCAAATGTGCAAAAACTTTTGTCTTCTTGCCTACCATTCCCCAGTTTCCAAACAATGCACATGTCTTTTACTTCTTCTTGCTGCCACCTTACCTTGTAAAACTTCCTCAGGTCCATCAAGCAACCAGCCATTGCCTCCCAACCAACGTGGCTTCGGCTGCACCAACCAATCTAAAACTTTTCAAAGAGACCACGTTATTGTGTGAAATTAGCATGTTAAGAATTGTATAAGTCAATGATAGGGAACCTCAGCTGAAAGTAGTTGGTATTTTTCGTTGCACCCTCTTATTTATTTGACCCCACACATAACTGGAACTCAGTTCCTGAAAACGTCTCTGAAATTGAATTTGGCCCCGCAGGCAAAAGGGGTTCTCCACCCCTGGTATAAGGATGACTAACACTATGATAGACAAACCATCTATGTGGTTTGGAAGTCTAAATACCTTGACGGCAACAGACCCCATCTGATCATGGAAGCTAAGAAGGGTCAGCCCTGGTTAGTGCTTGGATAGGAGACTACCAAGGAGTACTAGGCACTATGGGCTCTATTTCAGAGGAAGGCAATGGTAAACTGTGGTGCTGTTATTGTTAACTGCCCTTGTGTTGATTCTGACCCATGGCGACATGAGACATCTTCAAGACCCCTGTCCTCCACTGCTCATCTCCTGTAAACTCATACTCAATATCTCTTCAATAGAGTTCATCCTTCTAGCATGTGGCCTTCCTCTCTTTCTACTTCCCTCCACCTTTCTTAGCATTATGTTTTTCCCCCCAATGATTCAAACTTTCTCATGATGTGTCCGGAGTACGACAGCCTCAGTTTTGTCATCTTGGCTTCCAGGGAGATTTCTGCCATGATCTGCTCTAGGATCCATTTGTTTGTTTTGGCTGTCCACAGAATCCTCAGGGCTCTTCTCCAGCACCAGCAAACTACCTCTGAGTATTCCTTGCCTCAGAAAACCCTATGAAATTATTGGATCGCCATAAGTCGACCCATGATTTGTAGGCACACGCAGACCCTCAGATCAGAGGGGAAGGAAAATGAGGCTACATATCTTCTGGGTGTCCATACTTGGTCCCCCCCTTTCAGCCAAGGCCAGACATATCATTTCTGAGTTACCTCCCTCTCCACTCCATTCCTCACCACTAAGTAGCAGCACCCTCCTGGAGCATGATACCTAATGGACAAAAGAAATGCATGGCACTGCATGGGCAGAACATTATGCTTGTCTACTTGATCCAGGATCTTCGATGGCATTTCAGTTGTCTTACCAGAATTTGGGTTGTCCTTAGGAAGGGGACTCAAATGCATGGTGAAAAAAGCCACCACAGGGCCCTGGGGTATTTGGAAGCAAAGCAATCGATGTTTTAACCTCCCTCAGGGGGGGATCCTGGCCAGGGGAGGATGCATGCCCAGATCTGTTTTAAGGTTCTGAATATGGTCCAATCAACCTTTCCCAGCCTCAGAGGATGGCAATGGCAAACCACCTCTGAAGACACTTTCCAAGAAAACCCTATGCTAGGTTCACCTCAAAGATGACTTGGAGGCACACAACAACAACAAAAGACAATCGATGGGCTGCATACCTGGAGGTGGTGGCACTGACTCTAAGCAGGCATAGATGCACCCGTTGTAGCAGCATCGCTTGTGTCTCTCGCACTCGGAGTCAGAGCGGCAACTAGGCACCTCGCATGCTTGGTCCGGCAGAGTCTGGGGCGGAGGGGGGCAACGGTCATTCTTCTGGTAGGGAGTGCCATGAGAATGAAGGGGATACTCATAGTCCTGGATGAAGAAGAAAAAAAAGAGTCTGGTTGTGTGTGTGTGTTTTCCCCCTCTGAAACTATTCAGTTACTTTAAAGAAATTATTACAATCATTCCTCCATATCCATGGATTCTTTATCTATAGATTCCATTGAAAATATTCTCCATTATTGGGAGAAGGACAGGACATAATTGAACAACAACAACAACAACAACAACAGAGAATCAGCATGATGTAGTAGTTTGAGTGTTGGACTATGACTCCAGGGAGCAGGGTTCAAATCCCAGCTTGGCCATGGAAACCCACTGGGTGATCTTGGTCACACTTTCTCAGCCTCAGAGGATGGCAATCACAAACCTCTTCTGAAGAAACTTGTCATGAAAACCCTTTGATAGGATCATAGAATCACAACTTGAAGGCATACAACAACAACAATACACTTTGTCTCAGTATTAATATCGAAACACTGAACTTTAAACTTTGTATTTTTAAGGAACGCTTATATTTTTTGGGAAGGAGGCCCAAGATTTTAAGGCAATCATAGTACAGTCCTCCCTCCGAATTCGTGAGGGATCCGTTCTGGATCCTGCCATGATTTTGGAAATACGCATATATTCAAGCCCCATAGATTTGAATGGTTGCATGCTCCTTCATGTGGCCATGTGCACATGTCAAGGGGAAGTGCACCATTAACTTTAATGGAGGTTGCCCCTCTGTGAATAAGCAAAACTGCAGATCTCAAGTCCGTGAAAACAGAGGGGTGACTGTATAACTTTTCCAGTTCAGTATTTCATACTCCCCCCCTTTAACATTGCACCAAACCTGCAAACCCAACAGCATATGTAATTGAGAATGCTGTCAAGTATTTTAATTAGTATAAATGTGTGTGTGTCTATTTGCAAAGAAGTATTGCAAAGACCTTTCTCTATTTTATTTCTGCTCTTACGCATTTCAGGGTTACTTGCATTATGCAGAGGGCCCACTAGGTGACACTGGCTAGCAATGACAGCTTTGCAGAGGCTGCAAGAGCAGGCATAACCATGCAACGTTTCAGATGTTTTTGGATCGCAACTCCCAGTATCCTTTACTATGAGCTATGCTGGGTAGGCTTGCTGAGACTTTCAGCCCAACGCTATCTTCAAGGCTGTATGATTTCTATCCTTACCCAACAACAATCTAAGGACCCACCATAATATATGCATGTGTGTGTATGTGCCTTGAAGTAGACAGGACTTAGGGTGACCCCATGAATTTCTTAGGCTTTTCTTAGGCAAGGAATACTCAGAAGTGGTTTTGCCAGGTCCTTCCTCTGAAATACACACACACACACACACACACACACACACACCCTACAATGTTTCAGCGATAAAAAACAGGACTTGTATGGCTAAAGATGCTAAAGATGCTAAAGATGAAGAATAGACAAGCTAAGAGATGCTGCAGCAGTTTGCTTTTGCCTGAATCTACTGGGAAGGGCAAGATCCCACCCCCTCCTCTTCTCTTTCTCTTGCTGAATTAATGGTGTGCAAACTATTTTTGCTCTTTTAACTCAGTTTTCATCAATTGAAGTAAGCTGAGGATGAAGGGGGAAAGTGGGAGGAGGAGAGAGAAACCAGAACATTTTATAAAGCAGCTAAAAGAGTAGGGCGACAGAGAATTAATAGGGACTCTCCCTGCCAAATCTGGACAGTTGGAAGGTATTTTTTATCTTGTTGCACACACCCTATTTCTTTTTCCAAGGAATGTTGGAAAATGTGCATTTCACATCCTTAAGACGCTCCAAGTCGACTTCCTTGCATGCATGTTTCAAATTTCCTTCAGGGTTTGCATTTTGGTTCCAAGGCACATGGTTTGGGTTCCCCCCCTTCCCCTCCATTCCTCAGTTCTTGACAAGTCTGAAAATAAATGCAGAGGGGAGACACCTTTAATCCGGATGTCAAATTTATGTAGTTCCCTGAACTCCAGAAATGCTTCAGTGGCATTTTTATAACTGGAGCAGCAGCTACAGCCAGGAACTTGTTTTTTAAATTGTATTTATTTATTGGATTTCTTTTTGCCCCACCCTTTCCCTTTGCAAAAATGGAAGCAAAGCCAGCAGCTAGGAATGCAATGCAGAAAATATAGTATGTGTGTATGTGTGCCTTCTAGTCGCAACCCTATGAATTTCATAGGATTTTCTTAGGCAAGCAATACTCACAATGGACAACTTTAAAAACAATTTAAAACCATCATTTAAAAACAAACAAATGCATAGCACCCTTTCAGTAATCTGTTCTAACTGCCCAAAGCCTCCTTATTAAATGCTAACCATTACCATACATTTGTATATAGTTTGTAATCTGTATTGTTTTAAAATACGTTGTTAGCCATCTTGAGTGCCATTATTGGGAGAAGGATAGGATATAATTGAGTAATAATAATAATAATAGAGAGGCAGTGTGGTATAGTGGTTTGAGTGCTGGACTATGACTCTGGAGACCAGCATTCGAATCCCAGCTTGGCCATATAAAACCCACTGGCAAGTCACACTCTCTCAGCTTCAGAGGATGGCAATGGCAAACCCCTTTGGAAGAAACTTGCCAAGAAAGCCTCATGATAGGGTCACTGTAAATTGGAAACAACTTGAAGGCACACAACAACAAAGAATAATCCAGAAACCTAAGTGTAAAAGAAAAAGAACTAGACCAGACTCATCGTTCCCTCTGTCAGAGAGCTCTAGTGCCTCATCAAACTACAAATCCCAGGGATTTTGTAGGACAGAAAAGGGGCAGTCAAAATGGTATCAAACTGCTTTATTTTTGCAGAAACACCCCAGTTGGCATTTGAACATGTGTACAAACAAATCTTGCCAAGAAAACCCTATGATAGGTCTGCTTTAGGGTCACCGTTAAGTCCCCACTTAACTCTATTAGAGTAAAGTTATGCTCCGTTTCCTCACTGGGAGATACTGGCCAGTAACGCCACCATAGGCAAACTGGCATAATTTTATGCCAAGCGTAAGATCTCAGCCTCTAAGCCCTAACTTTCTGTCTTCCGCTCTGCCAGCCTCAACAGCAACAGATTCCACCAGCTGAGTCAGTGGCTTCATTTCATCTCCCAGTGGATCCACCTTTCCCTTTCCCTTTCTGTCCACTGAAGAGAGACCTAATATCTTTGCCAACTCAGTAGCACCTGGATGATGCAGAAGTAGAAATAACAAACTTTCATCAAAAGCGACGTTGATCAAAAAGAGCATATCCTGAAGGGGTTGGGCGCTGTGCCCATCTGGCATGTGCTCTCTTAGCATGAACATTGCTCCTGTTCTGTTCTTGTCTTCCTTCTGATTTCACACACATGCGCACAGCGATGCATGGAAGAATTCTGTTTTTATCTTGGCTGAGCATCATTATAAATAGCGTCAACCAACCAAATGACTTGATGACACAACACATCACAACAAATGGAACTGGAGTTCGATAACACGGAAGCCAGCATGGTGTATTGGTTTGAATGTTGGACTATGACTCTGGAGGCCAGAGGTCAATTCCTTGCTCGGCCATAGGTGACTTTGGGCAGACCATGCTCTCTCAGCCTCAGGGGATAGCAATGGCAATCCTTCTCTGAACAAAGCTTGCCAAGAAAAACCCATGTTAGGGTTGTCATGAGTCAGAAACGACTTGAAGGCACACAGCACACACATAAGAAGACAGGCTCCTGAAACACGCAGTGTGTCTTCCTGAGCCAAAATGGATCTAGCAAAAGTTAATGTGGACCCCGGTGTATAACACCCAGGACTCCCGTTGTCTTCTGTTATTTTATCATTGGGTATTATTTATCATTGTTACTGGTAATTGGGTATTTTAATTGTTATGTTGGAGGGACGGATATTGGGTATTTTATTGTATTCTGTATTGTATTTTATGCCTCAATCCAACCAGAGAGGTGGGATATAAATTATTATTATTATTATTATTATTATTATTATTATTATTATTATTAAAAGTTGATGCCTACCTATCATTGCCCTAGAGGCCCCAGGATCAGTTCGCCTTAGGGTCACCACAAGTCGGAAATGACCTGAAGGCACACAGCAACAACATACATACACTACATACAACAAAGAAAGTAGTGTAAAAGGGTCCTTTGTGCCAGTGTCTCCGTCTTTCACCAGCCCCTGAGTCCCCCTGTTTTCCAACAGCATGGCTCTGCATTGACCCATTCTCAAGCATGCACCCGCATCCACCCAAATCCAGGGAAATGCCAACCTCAGCTGTTAAAAGCTGCCCTTGGGGAAGCGTTTAACCTCCTGGTTAAAGAACTCATGGTTTCAAAAGGTTCGCAGCCAAGGTTTGCAACCAAGGGTGGAACTGAAGTCCCAAGAGAGGAAGGGCCCTGTAGAGCGGATGGAGTCCAAAAGTATTGTTTCAGCCTCCAAAGGCAAGACGCTTTTTAATTACCGTTTCCTTGAAAGCTCATTTCCCATCATTGTGAGTGGAGACTATCTAGGGTTACTAAGAACGGAAGTGCTCAAAAGGCAGGCAAGAGGGTTCACCTACGAAAAGGATAAGATTTCAAGGTGACTTATGTTGGTCTAAGAAGAGAGAGATTAATTTTAAAGCTGCCTAACAGAACAATTTTGGAAGGAAGTGTGTTGTTCTATTAACAGGTTCGGCACCCTTCTTTCCCTCTTTTTCTTTCTCTGTGGTCCACCATCACTCTAAAGCTATGCCCTGGTACATTATAGGAAAATAGTTCTCCTTTCTGAATAAACTGGAATGGGTTTTTAGTTAGATCATACAAAAGGATCACAAAATTTGAATGCAGGAGAAAATTAAAAAGTTAAGCTGCTCTGGGTAAGAATGTAATTTCTCTTCATTACTAGATTATCTCCATTCATTCTCAATCCCAATTTACCAGAATTTCCCTAATCTGAATGTGGGACAAAGCAGAATTAATTTTTCCATTCCTTTGGCTAGGAAAGAGTTTTGTTTCAAATCATTTCCAGTCTTCTTTTACTAAACTTCACCACATTCAAACCCAAGAGAAAGGGAAACAGATTTACTCAGGGATGGGGGAGAATTTTGTTTCAGATCATCTCTGATGAGAATGTACCCAAATTCATAGCATTTTGAATGCACAAGAAAGCAAAACCGACTGGTTCACCCGATCCTCACAGTCACCCAAGAAACATTTACTTCCTCAAAAATAACTGAGATAGAAAGGTAACATGGCGATAATCAAGATATATGCAGATGATATTGCATACATAATATTCTGCTTTAGAGAGTTGTTAATTTGCCCAGGGGACTTGTTTTAGCTTAGGTTGGGAACTGGTCAGCCTTGGAGATCCTATGTCACTCTTCCACTTCACATCTCTCACAATCCCTAACTCTTCAGGTTAAATGTTTGGAAATTGTCAGGGGAGGAAATGCAAAAAATGAAGTTAAAGTTTTGCATTCTAACATTGTTCGGTGGATGTCCATACCAAAATAGCAGGAAATCACACTTGAAATTGAGATACCTACAGAGTGACACCTGGTGACAGCCCTCTCAGGATAAGGTCAGACAAGGAAGAGAAGATATAACTTCTTCCAATACGATTGAGCAGAAAGTGTGGGACAAAATTCTCCCCACAATACAGTACAAGAACAGATAGCTGTATATAAGAAATATGGGTGGACCATTCTGGAAGAAACCCAGAAAAGATCAAAGATATGGCAGAACTTCAAAGTGGGAGAACATCTCAAGAGGATTGCAAGTAGCTAGACATGTAGAGACGAGCATTTCTTGGCAAGATTTGTTCAGCTTGCCATTGCCTTCTTGGCCAGTTTCTTCAGAGGGGGTTTGCCGTTGCCATCCTCTGAGGCTGAGAGAGTGTGACTTGCCCAGGGCCATCCTGTGGGTTTCATGGGTGGGCGGTGATATCTATCTATCTATCTATCTATCTATCTATCTATCTATCTATCTAGTACAGTTAGAAATAGGTTCCGGGACAGAATCTAAATTAATGGTCCAAAACCAATCATCATCATCATCATCATCATCATCATCATCATCATCATCATCATCATCATCATCATCATC